>NC_056744.1:345868499-345923499 GCF_019279795.1 Protopterus annectens
TCTGTTCACTGATTCTTTTTCTTGTTTATCTACTTGCTTGTTCAAGCCCCCAATGAAGACAGTGGATCCTTGTCCACAGTACAGTGACTCTGGGTCTGAATTTCAGTGGTGAGTCATTCTCGGGTCACCTTTTGTGGAGGGCGATCATCTTAAGTATTGCTTTCCTTTTCTGTACTCACCCCCTTGTTATTCCACACAGTGATCTCAACAGAAGGCAAAGTGTTGAGCACATAAATTACCTTTATGATAAACAATGACTATTAAATGAAGAAAGACACATAAAACCAAAGAAACTAGTACACAAATTGAATAGTTTCAATCCAGTCAAGACTGAAACCACGAAAATTGAACCTAAAATCAAAAACATCAATTGACTAAAAAATGGATGTGAATAAAACATAAATATTTACGATGAATAAGACAAAGGCCACACTAAGCCATAAACGTCAGCAATGGCCGAAACCAGTTAACAGTACTGTCACTGCACAGCAGAAATAAAATTAAAAGAACTCTAAAAAATAACACATAAAAAGAAGCTTTCATCTGCAAAATGCTGCTAACAGACACCATGTCATTAAGACCATGCCCATTAGTCGAATTAAGTTTTAGTTGCCACCTTAGTTCTTTGAGCTCCAAGTTTTTAATTTGGCATCAACTACATCAGAAGAAGGCATTGGTCATGAGCCAGGTGGTTAGACTTGCCCACATGATTTCACAACAGGTGTCCTTTCTCCAGGAGGATACTAAATTAAAAAAATGTTTGAGGTATGGGATTACCCCCCAATATTATTAGTGTTATTATGGGAGAGGCTACATTGAAACAGTACCAGTCTATTTTCTCTCCTTTGATCGTGAAAGGGGTTTCTTGCACTGGTAGGTATGCATAAGTTATGACCATAGGTAACTACAGAAAGGCCCCGGTACTTACTTTTAACTTGGATTTCTTGGACATTGTCTGTTATTACAAAAAAACTGGAACTTTTTTCCATTGCTGCTGAACAGTTTTAGGTCCTAGGTCCCTCCACTAGCATTGTTTACAAGACGGATATATCATTTAAATCTCTTATAGTAAAAACAATGTCTACTACTTTTAATTGTTGCATGACAAAATGCGGGCATTGTAATCAATGTGGCTATATTAAGGAGGGCTTGCAGGCTTTGTAATATTTTCATGAAGCAGAGATTTTACTGTTCGAGCTTCAGGGTCGTTTATGTTGCACAATTCCAGGTCTGACCCATGTTCTATATCAGGAAAACTATGAAACCCCTTAGAGCTATAATTTATCAGCGTATGTCTGATGTTGACAGAAGGATGAGCAGAATGCTCTTTTTAGACATATTAAGTTGAATAAGTCCCACAGTTTTAAATTATTTGTTATTGACTGTGCTGAAAGCAATAGCCGTGGGCGGGGGCCTGGAAGGACCTCTTGGAGCTCAAAGAACCAAGGTGGCAACTAAAACTTAATTTGACCAGTGGGCATGGTCTTAATGATATGGTGTCTATTAGCAGCATTATGCAGCTCAAAGCGTTTTTTACATGTGATATTTTTAGTGTTCTTTGAATTTTTTTCTACTATGCAATGACAGTACTGTTAACTAGTTTCTGCCGTTGCCGAGTTTTACGCCTTTGTGTGGTCTTGGTCTTATACATTGTAATTATGTATTTTTTTATTCACATCCATTATTTAGTACACGTGCTTATTCTGTTTCAATTGATGGGGTGTTTTTAGGTTTAATTTTGGTGGTTTCAATGTTGATCTGATGGAAACTATTTTCAATTTGTGTGCTAGTTTCTTTGGTTTTATGTGTCTTTCTTGGTTTATCAGTCAATGTTTGTCATAGAGGTAATCTGTGTGTTCAACACTTTAAATTTTAATGGTTCATCCTTAATTAACTTGCTCAGGAGGAGCCATTAAAATTTAAAGTGTTGTACACACAGATTACCTCTGTGGCAAGCATTGACTGATAAACCAAATAAACTAGTACACAAATTGAAAATTGTTTCCATCAGATCAAGATTAAAAAACACCAAAATTAAACCTAAAAAAAACCCCCATCAATTGAAACATTCAGCCTTGTTCAGTAAGCTGCGGTGGTGCAGCGGTAACATTGTTGTCTCACAGCAAGAGGTTCTCCCGTTTGATCCTCGGCTGGAGCGCCTTCTGTGTGGAGTCTGCATGTCCTCCCCACAGTCGAGTGGCGTTCGAAAGACATGCGTAGAACGGGCGTGCCTTCGTTGAAGGTTGGGTATCGAGCTGGCACCTCGGCACCCGTAAAAAATCTACTGCCAATCATTAGCGGACCAGAGTTCCGCTGTGGAGACCCCTAACCGGGAAAAGCCGAAGGAAGAACATCCTTAATTAACTTGTTCAATTAAGTAGAATGGGTTTTAAGAGTATATATGGTGCCTATGTACTTGCTCTGTTTTTTTTTTTTTCATTGCGGGACAAAAATGCTTAACGTGGATTAAATAAAAGTGAATTTTTTAAGAGAGTATTTTCTTGGTCTAGTTCCTGTTTGGGTTTTGGATTGCTCAGGTGAATTTTGCAGCTTGTATTGTTCTTGGTTAGTTGTGGCTACTGTGTTATCTTCTGACAGGTGTCGAGCGGGTACTACTGTACTGTCTTCCCAGGAAGACATCTTTGCCTGCATCGACAACCTTATGTTACTTGTGCAGCAGATTTCCAATGTGTAGGCAGGTTGGTTCATCTTTGCAATCTTGGTGAGAGTTTGCCTTGCAGCAGAACTCATTCCAGTGTTGAAGAGGTCATATTTTCTATCAATTATCCTGACATTACTCCAGCACAGAGACCACCTCATTGTGTCTTCATCACTGGCAACAGTGCTGAACGGAGTTTTTCCTCTGTGACAAACAATCAGTTGAATGGAGAACTCTTCTTCATAGAACCTCTCTAAATGTACGTTACAAGACTGGCTCAATGAGAAGGCTAAATTGTGAACAGCTCAAGATGAATGGGCTGGTTCTTTTGGTTCTTTCAGTAAACAAATTTATTTATTTCAGACAGACCAAGTTAACGAAATACAGGAACCTTCGAATTGAAAACAGTTACTTTAAGGAATGTCTTTGACTTAACCATGTTCCCAAGGGGCTTTGGCTTTGAAAATATCCATGTGGTTTGGCCGAAGGGTCCAGTTTACACAACAAATTAATTACTTTGTTTAATTGCCAAAGACACAAATTATTGGAGGTAATTATTAAGTAGAAATTTAAGGATATGGATGAATTGCTGAGGGGGGGGGGGGTTACATTGATTAATGATAGTTTAACTTCTGATTTGCATTTCCCAGTGAAAATTAATGATTACCATAGTATTGTTGACAAAATTTACTCTATTATTTGTGATGTCAAGATTAAAAAAGAAAATGTTACATAGTGACAAAATGGACTATGAATGTTGGGTAGCATACCCACCATCCTATAAATTTAAAAACAAACTGTCTGATGTGGGTGAAACAAATGATTGGTGGAGGTGACCAGGATCCCATCTATGGGGGGGGGGGACTTGAACCAAATTAATGATGAGCCCCCTTTGAAGTTCTCTTTACCCAGAAGATGAGAGAGAATATGGAACAGATTACTGCAGAACCTTCAGCAAGGAGGACAGGATCAATGGAACAGCAGGAGAGGGGTGAACAGAGGGAGATGTCACAGGAAGCAGTGAATAGGTTGATTGTCTTTAACCTCAGACATGATTGTAGAGTGTTTAATTACAGTGACTTTTCAGGTTGACTATAAATGGGCCCAGTTGTTTGAGAAAGGTCTCACCTTTGTACCCTGTAGAAGAGCACACATGGACGACATTCTGACTGACTTAAAACTCTTTACCTTTAAACTTAAGTTTATATTTTGCCCATAGGGATCAGTCGGGCCCCGACATCTCTAATCAATGACACAAACTTTGTATTTTTAACCCCCATTGCATCCTATAATTACTGTTTATGAGAAAAATTGTGAATAATTTTGTGAGTCTGATATTAGGCATTTATTGCTTTTCAAAAGGACTCAGGATAGATTTAATCTAACAAAGGAAGAATTGTCATTGTTGAGGCATGTTATAGACAATAGACAAGTTAGGCTTATGAAGCCTGATAAGGGGAAGGCCTGGTCATTATGAATACCAACGATTACATTAGCAAAATGCTCTGTATGCTTTATGGTGACACATGAAGAGGTGTCTTTTAATGAAAGGAACACTGCCCATCACAAAACTGATGTCATATTAGATGTTTTGACACAAGGCCTTATCTCACACAGTGACATTGAATTCTTAAGGGTTTTGGATCCAGAAACCTGCACTATATTTGGCATTCCCAAAGTCCACAAGGACATATATGATCTAGTTATTGACAATAAAAATGCAAAAAGCTTCCACCTTGGGCCGTTGACTTCCATTTGAAACAGGTGATGGCTAATATTGCACACCTCTACAAAGACCTATGGGACTTTTTGAAAAGAGTTTCCAGGGACATATAGATTGACAATATTATTTTTGTCGCCATGGACGTCAAGGACCTCTTTTCAGCTATCCCCATAAATTGGGCCTTGAGTGGTTCTATAATTACTTGTGTTTTCAAAGTACACTGGGCCATGGTAAGATCAAGCTTCTCAGGGACTTAATAGAAATTGTCCTTGTAAACAACTTTATCCACTTTGAAGAGCAGATTTTTAGACAAAGTACTGGGGTATCCATGGGGGCCGCTTATGCCCCGAACTTCAGCAACCTAGTGATGACCCATTGGGAATTTAATTTTGTTTTTAATCCTGTTACAGCAACATGTGGAGTTTGTGTGGCTGCTACTTGGATGACATCATCATTTTCTGGACTAGTGGCCTTGAAAAATGTAATGAATTTTTTTTGTTACTGAAATGATAGCACTGGTTTTTTTTCAGGTTTACCTTGAACTATTCTGTTGACCAGATCAGCTTCCTAGCTGTTACAATCTCTAAAAATAGAGACAGTTATGTTTTGAATCAAACATCTGTAGGAAGTCAACTTATTCTAACTCTTTGCTGCACTTTTCCAGTTGGCATGCACTACATCAAAAGAAGGCACTAGTCAGGGGCCAGATGGTTAGGCTTACCCGCATGATTTCACAGCTGTAGACCTTTCTCCAAGAGAGTACCAAATTAAAAAATATGTTTGAGGTATGGGTTAGCCCACAATCTTCTTAATATTTTTATGAGAAAGGATACAAACAGGACGAGTCTGTTTTCTTTCTTTTGATCGGGAAAGTGGTTTCTTGCACTGGTAGTAATACCCAAGTTACGACCTTAGGCAACTACAGAAAAGCCATAGTTCTTTCACTTAACTTGGACTTCCTGGATGTTAAATCTGTTATTATAAATGAATGGAACATTTTTCCATGGCTGATGAACAGTTTCAGGTCCTGGTTTCCTCTCCTAGCTTGTTTACAAGAAGGACATATCATTTAAATCTCTTACATAAAAAACAACGTCCACTACTTTTAATTGTTGCATGATGAAATGTGGGCATTATAATCAATGTAGATATATTACAGAGGGCTCCATTTTTAATATTGAAGTCAATGGTGGTATTTCTCAAAACAGAGATTTTACTGTTTGAGCTTAAAGGTTGTTTATGTGGCACAATGCCAGTTCTGCCCCGTTTTCTATATCAAGAAAACTGTGAGTCCCCTTAGAACTAGAATTTATCAGCATATGGACAATGTTGACAGGAAGGATGAGCAAAATGATCTTTTTACTGTGTTGGTAGCAATGGCTGGAGGACCCCTGGAAGGACCTCTTAGAGCTCAAAGAACTAAGGTGGCAACTAAAACTTAATTCATCCAGTGGGCATGGTCTTAATGCCACAGTTTCTATTAGCAGCATTTTGCAGCTCAAAGCTTGTTTTTACATGTGATTTTTTTTTTTAGTTTTCTTTTAATTTTATTTCTCCTGTGCAGTGACAGTGTTGTTAACTGGTTTCAGCCATTGCCGAGTTTTATGCCTTCGTGTGGTCTTGGTCTTACACATTTTAATTATGTATTATTTATTCACATCCATTTTTAGTACATATGCTTATTTTGTTTCAATCAATTTTTTTTTGTTTAGGTTTCATTTTGGTGGTTTCAATCTTGTTCTGATGGAAACTATTTTAATTTGTGTACTAGTTTCTTTGTTTTTTTGTGTCTTTTTTTGTTTGTCAGAGGTAATCTATGAGTTCAAACATTTTTCTTTCAATTTGAATGATTCATCCTTAATTAGCTTAGCTTGTTCAATTAAGTTGGAGGGGTTTAAGAGTATATAAGGTGCCTATGTACTTGCACTGTTTTTTTCATTCTGATGAAGTCCTTTTGCGGGGCGAAAGCACTTAATGTGGGTTAAATAAACATGAATTTTTTTTAAAGGGAATATTTTCATGGTCCAGTTCCTGTGGTTCAGGTTTGGATTCCTCAGGTGAATTTTGTGGCTCGTCTTGTTCTTATATCAACATAGTCACTAAGAGGCCAGTAGGGACTTCTTGGCCTATTTAGTTTGTCGAAAGTCCTGCTTTCTAGGTAAGATCATGGTTAACAAATAGCCTGTATTTTATTTGCATCACTAGAATGGGTTTAGGCCTGTTCAGCATGTTATTATAATGTGAGATGTAACTGTATTGTGATGATTCATTGCATTATTTATGCGACCTGTAAAAATAATAAAATACAATTAGTTACTTCACGTTTATGTGGCTATAATGTAACATCACAGAAATGGAGCAATGAGTTAATTTAGTTTATTTACACATTACGTGTTTACAGTGTGGTTAAATTAGTGTTATACTTGCTTATCCAACTTCAGGTCATAGAGCACTGAAGCCCTGACTGTACCCCATGTGATCCAGGTCTGTTAGCAGCAGATGTGCTGAAGGAGCCAGTCAGAAAAGGATGGGACTGAACCACCAATGCTTGAGGTGGGGGGATGAAGAGGGTATTGGTGGACTTCTGCTAGAGGAGGTGCATCCAGTGGAAGACCATGTATTGTAGCTTGTGAAACCTGGGGCTCCAGAAGCAGGAGCCCACCAAGCAGCACATATGCAGCCTAGCTAAAACCTTCAGGTTTTCAAAAGTGCATGCTCACAGGAGATCCAGCATAGTAGGCAGTATGCCACAATTCCAGCCCACACGTGGGGGAGTGTAACAAACATATAGAAGAAAACTGGATAACAGCTGAAGCCTTCAGCTCCTCCCTCTGTGTCATATTGGTCACAGTCACAGTAGTGGGGAAGAAGGAGTGGATCATTAAACGCTAGGTGCTTGACAACCATGGAAAGATGAGGCCAAAAAGAATGATTAAAAAAGTTATTTGCCTGCAGTATGAAGCGCATCCCGTATTGCATTGCTTTACCATCACACATACACCTTTAACTTCATAGTATTGTGTATCGTCATCATCACCATTTTTACATAGGGTCAGGGTGTTGCATCAACTGCTGCCATTTCTCTCAATTCAGAACCGCTTTACTACCTTTTTCAATAGTCAAGCCCACCAACCTCAGGTCTTCTCCTGCACAATCTAGCCAACTCTTGACTGGATGTCCTTATGTCCTCTCCTCCTCTTTTACCAAATTATCTTCTGCTTTCATGCTCATGTGATTGAAGCAGCGTAATCAGCTCTTTAACATCTCTGTAATGGCGGTTACTCTATCACCTGCTCTGATGTGCTCAGTTCTTCACCTCCATCTCATCAGGCTTCCTCAGCTACTGCTCCTCCACTGCCCAGGTTTCTGTACGAAACAGAGGGGCTGGTCACACCATTGTTTTTACACCCTGCCTTCCAGCTTCTTTGGTATCCTTCTGTCATACACTACCCCTGACACTGCGCCAGTTGGCTGCAGCCCCTCACCTCCTCATTCAGACTTCTCTTCTCCTCAACCACCACCTCCCAGATACCTGAAGCTGTTAACCTGTTCCTCTGCTCCCCTTCTATTTCAATATTAAGCTTCTGATTTCCCTCATCTGCTGACCAAACCATGTCTTTGCTCTCTAAGTGAATTTCCTGACATCCGTGTTCCTTAACACATAATAAGCTGGTTATGATTTATGATCCTCTTACATGAAGCATATTTAACAACCCGGAAATTCATAACTTTTGAATGGCTTTGAAACCATTAAGTAGAACATTCAATCAACTTTTAAGAAGGGTGTGTGGAAGCAGCTGTTATAAACGTTGGTTTAAAGTAATAACAATTGAGCAAATGGTTCATTTCTGCCCATGTAGCAAATATTCTAGAGCACTGACAGGCTAGCATTATTTCATCACAGCTTCCTTCTGTATTTTCTTTTTTTTTATTCTTTTATTCTACAAAGTGATTTATATGAGATGCTTTTTCAGCTGCATCGTGCATTTTGGTTGAACAAAAATTTTTTTCCTTTCTTTGAGCTCATTAAGTTTAAGTGGGGTGTGACCAATTGTGACTCTGATGTATATAAATTGCTTTGCATGCAGTTTTTAGTTGTCTGAAGAAGTCTGGTTATATATACCAGACGAAAGCGCTTACTTTGTTTCATGTTTTAAATAAAATTTCATGCTTGGATCAGTGGATTTCAGCCTGTGTCACTTTGTGTGAAGGTTGGTTTTCGTTGGTGTAGCATTGTAGCTGTAAGATCCAGGGGTGTAGCATTGTAGCTGTAATCCAGGGGTGTAGCATTGTAGCTATAAGATCCAGGGGTGTAGCATTGTAGCTGTAATCCAGGGGTGTAGCATTGTAGCTGTAAGATCCAGGGGTGTAGCATTGTAGCTGTAATCCAGGGGTGTAGCATTGTAGCTGTAATATCCAGGGGTGTAGCATTGTAGCTGTAAGATCCAGGGGTGTAGCATTGTAGCTGTAAGATCCAGGGGTGTAGTATTGTAGCTGTAAGATCCAGGGGTGTAGCATTGTAGCTGTAAGATCCAAGGGTGTAGCATAGGTTCATAGGTTCATAGGTTGGTACTAGGCTATCAGCCCTAGGGCCTATACAAGCCTAGCCATAACAATTCCCTGGCTATTTCTTCCCACATTATTTACTTTCCTGGACCCCTGTCTAGCAGGGCGACTGACGTGATCCCTGGGGTGAATTTCCTTTCTCCCATCCAATCGTCAAGGTTCCTCTTGAAGAGGTCCAAAGAGGCACTCTGCTTGACATGTATGGGCAATCTATTCCAGAGTCTGGGGAGTCTCTGGGTCAGGAACCTATCCCTCCAGCATGTTTTGTTTATTGTGATGACAAGGTTTAGATCTCTGGAGCTTGTAGCTCTGAGGGATAGGGATTTCTTTAAGTGTAGCATGTCAAACAGCTCTGGGTTTGACATGGCCTTGTATGTTAAGCAGAGATCGCCTCTGAGTAGAGCTGTAATATCCGGGGTGCAGGGGTGTAGCATTGTCACTTGATGCATTAGTTTCACAATCCATTGTGAAGAAGGATTTGCAACTTAATGTGGGGGAACAAATGCAGCCTGACAGGTAACTTGCTGAAAGAGTCTAGAGACAAATATCTGTGGCCAGTCGTAGCATTTGAGAAGAAGTGCCCAAAATGTGTGCCCATAACTTGTGCACAAAGATGTGCTTCTGAATCCTTTGTCTGTATTCTTTACAGGAGACTAGTATCAATTAAGCCAAATTGGACTGCTTTTTCATATAGCTGTTGTATTTGTTTTAACTGGTAAATCTCTTGTACCAATTGCAAGTGACATCTGTTAAACCTGTGTAGAAAATCCCAATACCTGGAAATTGTAAATTTTGGTCTTAAAGCTTTATAAATGTACAATACTTTCTACACCTACTATAGACGTTTGGTGTAACTTATGACATTAACCTATGTTAGAATTGGGGAAAAGGGCTGGTGCTGTCTCTGTTGTGAAGACCTGTGGTGGCCCTCACCTTAATCTGCTCCACCATTGGGAGGCAGAGGTTTTGGTGAGTGAGCCGCAGATGTAGTATAATCAGGGGGGGGGGGTTCATCCTTGACTTGTATTAGGTACATGGTTGCACAGCTATTCTAATTGTTTGGTTAGCACTTTTGTCTTATACATTGTACACTATTGTGCAGGTTTGCTTATTGTTTGTTTGGATAGTACCATTGTTTCTGCTATGTACACAATTGTACAGCTATGCTTACTTATTGCTTGGTTAACTTTCTTGTATTGTACTGTGTACACTGTTGTACAGGGACACTTATTGCTTGTTTGGTTAGCACCATTGTCTTGAATTATAAACACCTTTTTACAGTTGCGCTTATTGTTAGTTTGGTTAGCACTGCTGACTTGCATTATGTCCAGCATTGTATAGATACACTTATTGTTTTTTTATTTGCACAATTGTCTGGTACTATGTACACAATTATACAGGTCTGGTTTATGTATGGATGGTTGGCACTGTTGTGTTGTACCATGTACACCATTGTACAAGTATGCTTATTGTTTAGCACCATTGTCTTGTATGGTTATTGTTTATTTGTTTAGCACCACTGTCTTGTACTATGCACACCATTGTACATGAACCCTTATTGTTTGTTTAGTTAGTATCATTGTACCATGCACGTAATTGTTTAGGCATGCTTATTGTTTGTTTGGTTAACACTATTGTCTTGTAGTGTGTACACCCATTGTAAAGGTGCAGTTATTGTTTGTTTTGTTAGCACCATTGTCTTGTACTATGTATACCATTGCACACATATGCTTACCAAACAAAAAATTAAACATAGCTGTACAACACTACAGTGCTATCCAAACAAACAATAAGTATAGTTGTTTTGTTCAGTTAGTGCCATTGTCTTTTACTTTATACACCATTGTACAGGTATGCTTATTGCTTGTTTGGTTAGCACAGTTGTGTTGTACCATGTACATCACTGTACAGATATGCTTATTGTTAGGTTGGTTAATACCATTGTGTTGTACTATGTACACCATTGTATAGGTATGCACATTGTTTGTTTGGTTAACACCATTCTCTTGTACTATGTATACCATTACACAATTATGCTTATTGCTTGTTTTCTACCATGCTTTTGTATTGTGTACACTGTTGTGCAGGTATGCTTATTGTTTGTTTTATTAGCACTGCTGTTTTGTACTCTGTACTCTGTTGTTTAAGTAACTTATTGTTTGTGTTTGGTTAGCACCATTATTTTGTACTACACACACTGTTGTACAGATATGTTTATTGCTTCTTTGGTTAGTGCCATTGTCTTGTACTATATATATCTTTGTTCATCTAGGCTTATATTTTGTACTATATACACCATTGTACAGGTATGTTTATTACTCATTTAGCAAGGTACCATGTGTACCATGTGCAGCAACATTTATTGTTTGATTAGCACCATTGTTTTCTACTATGTACATCTTTGTACAGTTTGTTTGTCTAGCACTGTTGTCTTGTACTATGCACACTATTGTACAGATATGTTTATTTGTTTCATTAGCACTATTCTCTTGTGCAATGTACATTGTGGTACAGCTGTGCTTTTTGTTTTGTTTTGTTTTGTTTAGCAAAGTTACCTTGCTCTATGTACACCATTGTACAGGTCTGCTTATTGTTTGTTTAGCACAGTTACCTTGCTCTATGTACATCATTGTACAGGTATGCTTATTGTTTGTTTAGCACAGTTACCTTGCTCTATGTACACCATTGTACAGACACACTTATTATTTGTTTGTTTAGCACAGTTACCTTGCTCTATGTACATCATTGTACAGGTATGCTTATTGCTTGTTTAGTACAGTTACCTTGCTCTATGCACACCTTTGTACAGGTACACTTATTGTTTGTTTGTTTAGCACAGTTACCTTATTCTATGTACACCATTGTATCGGTATGCTTATTGCTTGTTTAGCACAGTTACCTTGCTCTATGCACACCTTTGTACCGGTACACTTATTGTTTGTTTGTTTAGCACAGTTACCTTGCTCTGTCTACACCATTGTACAGGTATGCTTATTGTTTGTTTTTTAGCACAGTTACCTTGCTCTATGCACACCTTCGTACAGGTACACTTTTTGTTTGTTTGTTTAGCACAGTTACCTTGTTATATGTACACCATTGTACCGGTACACTTATTGTTTGTTTGTTTAGCACAGTTACCTTGCTCTGTCTACACCCTTGTACAGGTATGCTTATTGTTTGTTTTTTAGCACAGTTACCTTGCTCTATGCACACCTTTGTACAGGTACACTTATTGTTTGTTTGTTTAGCACAGTTACCTTATTCTATGTACACCATTGTACCGGTATGCTTATTGCTTGTTTAGCACAGTTACCTTGCTCTATGCACACCATTGTACCGGTACACTTATTGTTTGTTTGTTTAGCACAGTTACCTTGCTCTGTCTACACCATTGTACAGGTATGCTTATTGTTTGTTTTTTAGCACAGTTAACGTGCTCTGTGTACACCATTGTAGTGGTATGCTTATAGTTTGTTTGTTTAGCACAGTTACCTTGCTCTATGTACAGCATTGTACAGGTATGCTTATTTTGTTTAGCACAGTTACCTTGCTCTATGTACACCACTCTACAGATACTCTAATTGTTTGTTTGTTTAGCACAGTTACCTTGCTCTGTCTACACCATTTTACAGGTATGCTTATTGTTTGTTTTGCACAATTACCTTGCTCTATGTACACCATTGTACAGGTACGCTTATTGTTTGTTTGTTTAGCACAGTTACCTTGCTCTGTGCACACCATTGTACAGGTATGGTTATTGTTTGTTTTTTTAGCACAGTTACCTTGCTCTGTGCACACCATTGTACAGGTATGCTTATTGTTTGTTTGTTTAGTGCAGTTACTTTACTCTATGTACACCACTCTACAGGTACACTTATTGTTTGCTTGTTTAGTGCAGTTACCTTGCTCTGTGCACACCATTGTACAGGTACACATATTGTTTGTTTGTTTAGCAGAGTTACCTTGCTCTATGTACACTATTGTAGAGGTATGCTTATTGTTTTGAAGCTGCTTAGGAGCATCGGCTTAACATAGTTATGTGGAGCCAGAAGGTAGGGATTCCTCCACAGACAGCAGGGCAAGTATGGGTTCTACTGGAGTCCGCTGTATAACGCTAGTGTTTTTTTTTTTTTTTTTTTTTTTGTTATATGTGTGTGTGATATTTTTTTCCTGTTTGTTTGCCTTGCCATGAGTTCGCCTGTGGAAGAGGTGGTGGAATGGTCCTGCTTACCTAGGTTTGTGCCACCAACTGCATCTGGTATTGGGTCACCAGTGCCCACCTGGACTGCCTTTTAAGAGGTGGTAATAGTGCTCTCTATTGAAATATCGATCCTCATAATGCTAAAATCTTACACATCAAAAAAATGAAGATGCAGGGAAGAGTGAGGGTTGAACATTGCTCTTCTCATTTATACTTTTTTTGCAGGGAGGGAAGCCCCCTGCACCACATGGAACTTAGGTATACCAAGACTGAGATCATCATACTTCAGAGAAAAGGGGGTATTCTGAGAAATGGCGTCTCGGACTTAGAATATTTAAGTCCATTTTTTCAGACATTTGGACTCTATGTTATGGAACTCCCTAAAGTAGGCTCTATTATTTCAAACAGTTACAGTGCAATGGTCTTTTTGCTGAAGGTGACCTGCAGTGGTCACTGGTGTGTCTTCCTTTCCAGAGAGCAGCACTGGCTGCTATTGTAAAGGTGCCTTGGGGGAATCTCTAGCGCTAGCTTGTAATAGGTATTGAGGCTGCTGCTTGCCAAGGTACACCTGGCAGCTGGATGCCAACGTTGGGACAATAAAGCATATTGTGGTGCAACTGGCAGAGTCACGTGACCAACAGACTGCACCCATCAGGCCTCTAGAGAATCAAAAAAGCAGATGACATTAGTCACCCATTTAAGTGGCATCAAAGTTTTTTGCTTTTAAGGCTAGCTTAGTGGTCCACCATGCCAGGAGCTCACCCTGTCCGGAATGCTATACTTGTCCGTGAATCCCACCTATAGTGATTAGGCGAACCTATAGAAATACAAATAAGTTTGCAGGATAAGGAAATGGTAATATTTTTATATGTAAAGGCACTGCTCAGATAGAGACAATGTATTATGATTGCATAACATTGTCAGATGCAACTTAACATGAGGTGTGGAATGCCATATTTAAAAAAATAACAACAAAATTACCAGACTCTAAATTACAAAAATATTTATTAAGTAAACATAAAACCATAAAGCCAATAAGCAAACGTTTTGGAATACTTCCCTTCATCAAAAGTTGTTTTTTTCATTTACTTTTTATAGTTGACCCTATTTACTCTGTTCTTGTGATCCATCCATATGGAATGTGGAAGGCTTTGAAAGACAAATTGTTTGAGTGCAAAAAATAAAAAAAAAATGTTTAATATCAGGATCTAGGCATACAACATCAGGCAGATATAATTCCATAAGAACAAGATATCTGATTAAGGTGAGAAACAAAAACTATAAGGAATGGAAGACAGGTCGAACTACAACTTTGAAAACTGAAATAAACAAGCTGGACAAACAGATTAAGCATAGCGTGAGACAAGATCAAGAAAATTTTGAAAAAAATGTATATAAAGATATGGAGCATAGTAGGAAACCTTTTTATAGATACATAAGATGTGGAAGGAGTAACAACATACAAATTGATAAACTGTGTGCAGATTCTAAAATTTATTCTCAGACATAACAGATTATAGATATATTTACAAAATCTTATGCAAAATAGTTTGGCTCCACAAAAGGGATGGTAAGTTGTCATAGTGACATCCAGGTAACCCCAGATACTGGAATCAAGTTAGATTATATTGAAAAAGAACTCCGCAAACTGGATCCAAACAAAGCACAGGGAGGAGACGGAATTAGTAACAATGACCTGAGAACACTTCGGCAAGAACTTACAGTACCATTATATCTGTTATTCACTAGGTCATGTAAATATGGGGAGATTCCTCATGATTGGAGACATGCTCTTATTAAACCTCTTTTTAACAGAAAGGGGAGTAGGACAAATCCAGAGTCGTATAGACCCTTAAGTCTACTTTCCTGTTGTGGAAAAATAATGGAGAAGGTAGTATTGGATAAGTTACTGTCAGAACTGGATAGGTTGGGACTTGAAACCATATATCAGCATGCATATGTTGAAAACAGATCTAGGCGAAATCCTTGGTTACAGCCATGGTGTCCCACAGGGTTCTGTCCTAGGCCCTTACTTGTTTAGATTGTATCTTTCAGACCTAACGTTTTCATCTGAGGTGTTCTGCAGTCTGTATGCAGATTACCTGAAATTGGGTAAACTGATTACAAGTGTTACAGATAAGGCATGTCTGCAAAATAATTTGACTAAATTGACCATTTGGCATAGGAGAATAATATGTTGATAAATACATCAAAAAGTAAGCATATGAGATTTGGGAGACATAAACTGAAAGGTGAATATTTAATACAGCACACAGCGACTGAAACTATAGACTCATTTAAGGACCTGGGTATATAGGTAGATTCAGCTATGAGTTTTTCTAATCATATCAACCAATTGATAGTGATAGAACTATAGATTGTATAAAAAGATTTATAAAGTCTAGGAAATCAAAAATAATGAAGTCATTGTTTGTTAGTTACATTAGACCCAAACCTGAGTATGGAATAACAATATGGAAACCCTGTAAGAAAACAAGCATGAGTAAACTGGAAACAGTACAGTGGAAATACACCAAGGGCATCCATGGATGTGAAAATTGAAGTTATTATATAAGACTAAAGTATCTGAACTTGTACATGTCTCTTAGATATCTAAGAGGAGATCTTATTCAGGTATATAGGGCATTTAGACAACTACCTCTGGGAATGTTTGGGGTTAACAAAAAGTACCAGAGAATCATCAGACAACCTATGTAGGGGATTCTATAGGAGTGAGAAGTGTACTAATTGGTTCTGTGACAGAGTAGCTGATGCTTGGAAACAGACTACCAAATTACATTAAAGCAAGTACTAGTTTAGATATTTTTAATAACAGTCTGGAGACTTATTATGGGAACAAGTGTTTTGGTATATTGGCAGGCTAGAAGGGCATTAATGCTCATTCTTGAAATATTTGTATGTATGTATGTATGTATGTATGTGTGCATCCATTGGTGGATGATATATTTAAAACAATGTCAATTACGAGGAAATAGTTAAAAGTATTGTACATTTAAAAACTTTCATTCATTACACTTTTAGCAAGTTATGCTGTAAATACATGCATGAAATGATTTTTCTGATGTTCCACAGAAATGTCTCTTCATTGATGACAATTATACTGTATTTTAATTTTCTAATTTTAACATACAAAAACAACCAAAAAGTCTGGTTTCCATCATCTAGAAAACAGTTAATAGGGCAAACTCAAACATTAAAGACCTCAAGTATTTTATCATTGTACTCACCACGTATAGTTGTGTGACATCACAATGTCAGCTTGAGTGGTTTGGCGTGAAATATTTTTGCAATTGACAAAAACAGACTCTGGTTTAAAGCTCTGTGCTAACTGTGATCTGTGTATTTGTGAATTACCCCATCTTCTTTCTGCATTTTAAGTAATTGCAGAATTTTTCATGATTCCACCGGGAAGTAAAACAGGCTGCCAAAAGTGATTGTCAAGAACTTTAAGCATCAATAAGTCCATAGAAAACTCTTCAAAGTATAAAAGTCTATTGTGCCTTTAACATAGCCATTTTTCATTAATGCCAAGATAGCTCTGCCTTTTTGCAGGGTATATTTTCTGCCTGAAATGATCAGAACATAGCAATTCTAAATAATATTTTGACATATTTGAAAGGATCAGTTTCACAGAGTACTAGAAATACGTAGTAGTAAGTAAGTAAGTCTTTCGGCTTTTTCCCGGTTAGGGTTCGCCACAGCGGAACTCCAGTCCACTAATGATTGGTAGTTGATTTTTATGTGCCGAGTTACCAGCCCTGACGCACAACCTTCAACGAAGGTACGCCCATTCACGCATGTCTGCACACAGAAGACGCTCTAGCTGAGAATCGAAGCGGACAGTGTCTTACTGTGAGGTGACAATGCTACCGCAGCACCACCACCGCAAAAATAAAGATGTTTAAGATAATTACACAATGCTCTTATAAGTTCATATTGCAAATAATATTTGTTATGAACTTCATATACTAAGTGGGTTACTTTTTCAAGAGTTGATCTGAGTTTTGCATTAGACTAATAGTGATTTAGAACAAAGAAAAGATTATTTCATGCCGAATTTATGCAGATATCATCATGTGATGTTGAATTATCAAAACTGAAATGTTTTATGCTGGGCAAACCCTTATGTGCGTGTTGTACCTAAAACTTCTTTTGGTAAATTATATAACCAATTCTGCGGCTGCAACTTAACACAAGAAGGAGAAGCTCTTTAGTGTACAAAAGTGAAGTATTTCCTTTACTGTATTGCATTGTGAATTCAGAAAGGCCAAAATGTCTGAAAAACAGCATTTCAACAAATGTAACTTGAGCACTTACACTTCAGAAAATATTCGTACCCCAATTATTTGCTCTTTTATCAAATTATTTTCAGCTCAGAGACCTGCCAAGGTTCCAGCTTGGTTATACATGTATGTTAGGCAATATTACTAAATTCTGCCATTAAAACTAGAAGCTGCCTATATGTAGATTACTCATAGCTTGTGTCACGTACAATATGAATGAAACCTTCTCATGTGTGGATATGTCTAAGTGTATCTGCATGTGTGTGCAAGTCTTTTTAAGTAAATTCTATGGATGAAGTGCATCATCTTCGTCAGCGGGCCTTTGTACCTCCCGTAGATGACATTCTTCTATATGTCCGTGCATTTGTGTAAAGGGCAGCATGCTGGCTGCTTGCAGGATAAATTGCTTCTGCTTTATTTATTTTTATCTGCTTTTTTTTTTCCTGTGCTGAGACTTGTATGCCCGGTCAGTTCCATATCCATCCGCCCATGTACACTTGTTTTTGAATTTGTTTGCACCTGATAAGTGTAAATGCAGCGGCACCATGTATCTTTCCAGTAGCATTTCCTTCTCTCTTCACCGTTAGAATAACTGCAGAAATGCTATATAAACGAGCAGAACAGTAAAGGAGTTATGCTGCCGTCTTTGAATTGATGTGTTTTCATTATGCAAATGTCCCGAGTGTTTTTTTTTTTTTTTTATTTAATTTAATTTATTTATTTATTTTACATTTGTTGACCGGGATTGTTCGACTGAGCTGAAGAGCCCTTTTTCACCAGAGGCCCGGGGAGAAAAGCTCCAATATATTATACAATTTTTATTATAAATTAGCATTAAACAGCAATGTTATAGGATTATTACAAGGCATTAAGTAGCAATACAGTGTTATACAGTGTCAATAATCAGGAGTATAGCAAAACTATTTCAAGATGTATAAAAAGAAATATGTCATTAAGATGAATATAGTTTTTGGGGTAAGTGGTTACAAAAACCCAGTTTTAACATAATGCAGTTGCATGAAGGCAAGACAATTACTATAGCATGTTTCTCTGAGGTTATTAGCTTAATAGGTTTTAGAAGACAGTAGAAAGAGTAGTCAACGACGATTATAAAGAGCTAGTGAGAAGATATTAGTCAATATTTGAATCGGAAATGTCAGCTTGATTTTTTTGGACAAGATTCCCAAAACGTTGCTCTCAGTGTAAGTCTTCCCTAATTTCGAAGAATGACTTACGTTGGAGTAAGGCCTATCTATAAACAGGCTTACTACAGGAACAGATTCCAAAACACCTTGTCTCATCCTTCCCTCAGTGTAAGTGCTGATTTACACTGAGGGCAAGTCTTTTGCAATCAGGCCCTTTGACTTTTGTGCATGTTGCAAAGGACTGATGTTTGCTGTTTAATTGGGTTTCTGTGGTAATACCTACTACAATTTTACAATCTTTTCAAGTTCAACAATTGATGTCATACCTCTAAACTGTCCCTATTTTGGAGGAAGGTTCCTATTTTCAGACGTGATTTAGGATGTCCCGATTTTTGGGTGTATGCCCCTATTTTCAGCCTTGATTTACTTGACATAATTTTCTGAATCCTTATCACATGTGATTTTTGAAGCTGTCTTGTACAGTGTTTTTCAACCACCAGTCCAGTAGAAATTTCCTGCCAGTCTGTGAAAGACTTGGGCCCACTGGCTGGGAGAGGGCCCCTGCTGGTTGGGAGGGGGGCACAGTCTTTGATACTTATATTTTAATTTACAAAATGGGGGTTTTACTCCCTTTGCATCCTGTTCCACAGATGCAACAAGTGTGTGCGACCCATTTTCATGATGTTCATCATGTTTCACTGTTGCAGTCATGACTGTAGGGTTCTCCTCTGCCGGCAGGCAGCCCTCGGTCGGCCAGAATCCCAAAGTCTGGGTCCGGCGTCGGCTGTTCAACCATGCTCCCTGACGTCAGAGCGCCAAGACTATAAAGCTGACAGCCAACGCCATCTTCTCCAGTCTTTCTTGCCATGCGGTGATAGCAGTTCGCAAGTGCCGGTCGGCTGACTCCTGACGATTTTTTCTGATATACTTCAGTCCGAAGATTTTCTTCTCCATTCAAAGCTAAGTACCCCGTTGGGGAAACTTTTTTCTTGCTCCACTCCGATGTCAGAAAAAGTTAATAATTGTATTTCATGTGGGAAGCAAATACCTCATAAGGATTTTCATTCTTACTGTATTCCTTGCTTAGGCCCTGACCACGACGTAGCTAGTTGTCGGTTTTGTGCTAGATTCAATCAAAGTACAATTAAGCGGAGGTACGATTTTGCTTTTCATTACTTCGGTAGGCGCTTTAACTACAAAATGTTGTCGGATACGGTTCCGGCTACTGGAGTTCACAAACGTTGCAAGGATAAAGACAGGCCTCCGAGGTCCAAATCTGATGATAGCTCTCAAGCGGAGCCAGCTTCAGGTTCGGCCATCATCAGGGAGGCGCTTTTGCAGCCCCTGTCGTCGGCCATTTCAGAACCGACGGCTGAAACGGACTCTCATGAGGAGCCAACCAGGCCTTTAAATATTTCTATTGCAGGACCTTCGGATAATGCTCCTTCGGATGTGTCTGGAACCGCTGTGCAGGTACCGGCTTCCGAAGGGGTTTTCAGGCCTACTCAGCTTCTAATAAAGGCAAAGCCAAAGGCAAAGACTCCTTCTAAATCAAAGACTACAACACAGGCCTCTTCTGAACCGGCTCCCAAGTCACAGAAACAGTTACTCAAGATGGCGGAGGATTTACTTACTATGATTAGGGGTTCACATCCCCCTCCAGATAAAAGGCCAAGGCAGGATGTTTATTATGATTCCTCTGATCAGGCTTCTGTTTCCTCAGTTTCTTCTTCTGATCAGGAATATTCTTTCCCTCCTTATGAGGATTCTGATGCTGAAGAATCCATTCCTTCAGCTTCTCCCCCTGAGGATTTCTCTTTTGGGAAACTTTGCATGAAATGAGGGAACATTTCCACTGGGAAGGACAGGAGTATTCGGAATCTAAGAAAAGACTGAGGGATTTTCTTCTTCTTCCCCAACATAGAACCCTGGCTATTCCTCCTGTTTTGGATATTGTGGATGATGCCTTTTCGGAGGCTAACTTAACCCCTGACTCTTTTCCTCCTGCTCCTGTTAAGCCTGATAGATATTACAGGGTTCCTGATTCCCATCAGTTTTTATACAAGAACCCTTCTGCTGACCCTGAAACCATTTCTCAGGGTCCTAAGGGAGTTAAGACCGCTTCTGCCAAAAATCCCATTCCTACTGAAAAGGATTCTCGATCCTTAGAAAGTTGGGGCAAAAAGGTGTACACTTCTGCTACTTTGTCCATTAGGGCTTTAAACTGTCAGTTTCATATGCTAAAATACCAGCAATTTCTCTTGTCTGTTTTAAAACAAAAGCTTACTTCCATTTCTGCCTGTGCAGATGATAAGGAATTACATGACTTATTGCATGCCACTGAACAAGTTGGGAAGCATGGTTTAAACTGTCTTGGAGGCTTCTTGTAGGGCTGCGGCCTCCGGCACAGTGATTAGAAGGCATGCATGGCTAAAGGAACAAAATTTGCCTGAACAAGTAAAGGCTAAATTATTGGATGCTCCTGTTCAGCATAACGTTTTGTTTGGATCAAAAGCTGAAGAGGTGATTAAAAAGATGGAAGATAAGGCGAAATCCATGCAAACGGTTAAAGATTTCTTACAAGTACAGCAACCTAGATTTAGCAGGAATTGGCCTTCAAAAAATTGGTCCTTTCCCACTTCAGACAGGCCTCAGGGGTAGATATAGATGCTCCAGAGGAAGGCCTCAAACACAAGCTTCTTATAGACCAAGACAGTGGAATGCTTCCACCCCTAGGGGAGGAGAGGACAGGTCACAAACTCAAAGGAAACAAACTGAATGACTCCCTCTGTTGGGCTACAGGAACTTCTTGCCTGGAAGCCCCTCTCGGAGGAAAACTCTCTCTTTTTTATCAAAATTGGACTCCAATAACCCAAGACAAGTGGGTTTTGGATGTGGTTTTAAGAGGTTACAAATTCCATTTTCATACCTTGCCAAGGCCAAGCAGATGGCTAGACCTTCCAAAACATCAATGGACGGAGGCCTTAAACCAGGTGGAAGCTCTTTTGGCTATGAATGCCATAGAACTGGTTCCACTTTCAGAGATGGGAAAAGGTTTTTACTCAAGGCTCTTTCTAGTCCCAAGGAAGCAAAACTCATGGAGACCCATTCTGGATCTGTCGGTCTTGAACACCTTTCTAGAGATTCCAAAATTCAAGATGCTTACTCTACAGCAGCTACTTCCAATGCTGTCCAAAGATGCATGGATGGTAACTTTGGATTTAAAGGAGGCATATTTACACATTCCCATCAGGCAGGATCGCAGAAAATACCTCAGGTTCAAGGCGGATCGAGGCACTTTCAATTCTCTGCGCTGCCCTTTGGATTGTCTACTGCCCAGGGTCTTCACCAAATGCCTGGCTCCAGTAGTAGCTTACTGCAGACTCAAGGGAATTCAAATTTACCCTTATCTGGACGATTGTCTAATTCAGGCAGACAGCAAGGATGTCTTACTCCAGCATCTAGAATTTGTACAGAACCTCCTCAAGTTCCTGGGATTCTCTGTAAACATAAAAAGTCAAATTTGACACCATCACAACAGATAACTTTTCTGGGTGCACTTCTAAACACCACAACCCAGATGGCATTTCTGACATCCGAAAAACAATTACAGCTGGCTTCAACTTTCAGAACCTTGGCAACTTTAACTCAACTATCTGCAAGGAAATTCCTGCAGGCTTTGGGTTACATGGCCTCCTGCATCCTTCTCGTACCATATGCAAGACTACACATGAGGAAAATACAGTGGTACCTAAAAAGTGTATGGTCTCAGCATTGCCACAGTTTAGACATACTGATCTCCGTCCTTCCTTGCCTTCAAAAGGAATTTCTTTGGTGGTCTAGGGCATGTGCTCTAAACAAAGGGAAACCCTTCCGTCTGCCTCCTGCCACTCAGATTCTAACCATGGACACCTCGGATTATGCGTGGGGAGCCCATTTTCAGGGCAATTGTCTGCAGGGCCCTTGGACAAAGGATCAGAAGCACCTGCATATCAACTTAAAGGAAATGTTAGCCGTTCAGAAAGCTCTATTGGCCTTCAGGAATCTTTTACAACCAGGACAACTACTAATACGGACAGACAACACCACAGTTATGTGGTACATAAACAAGCAAGGGGGATCTCATTCCTACCCCCTTTGCAGACTAGCCATGGATCTATGGAACACAGCTCTATCTTGCAATCTGGATCTTCAAGCTCAGTTTCTACCAGGGAAACAAAACTTCCTGGCAGACAGTCTGAGCATAAACCTTTCGGATCCACATGAGTGGATGCTGGACACCACAATATTCAGGATGATAACAGCAGTCTGTGGATGTCCTCACATAGACCTCTTTGCATCCCATCTCAATCATCAACTACAGAATTTTTGCACCAGGACTTTCCACAGAGAAGCTTGGAAAGTGGATGCCCTGTCATTCAGTTGGAGGAACCTCTCAGGATATGCCTTTCCGCCTCTTCCTCTTCTTCCACGGGTTTTATTGAAGATAAAACAGGACAAGCCCAAGATGATAATCTTGCTGGCTCCAAATTGGCCTCGGAAGTTTTGGTATCAAACTCTAAAAAACCTATGCCTGGAGCCCCCTTGGGTTTTACCTCAGTCTCCGAACCTTCTGTCCCAACATCAGGGTCAGGTTCTACACTCTCATGTCAGAACTCTCAGCCTGGCGGCCTGGTTAATCCAGGGCCTTTGATTTCTTCTTTCCTACCCAAGCAGGTTATGGATGTCATTTTAGAAGCCAGACATCCTAGCACTAGAAAATCTTATGCAGGAAAATGGAAAAGATTTTGTTCCTGGATGCAGGCTCAGGATTCTGATCCTCTTCTTCCTAACATTACTTTAATTTTACTTTACTTGACAGATCTCTTACATAAGGGTCTCTCTCTCTTTCTCTTCCATTAAGATACATGCCTCTGCTATTTCTGCTCATTATAATACAGACCCTCCCATCTTTTCCCACCAGCTCATGAGACAGTTTCTCAGAGGAGCTAAGAACTTAAGACCTCCTAGATCTCCTCCCATTCCTGCTTGAGATCTCAAGTGTGTTTTGGAAAAACTAACCTTGCCTCCTTTTGAGCCTGCTGCCTCTTCTGACATCAAGTTTTTATCTTGGAAAACAGCTATCCTTTTAGCCCTAACCTCTGCCAGGAGAGTTTCAGAGTTACAAGCTCTTATGGCTGTGGAACCTTATATTATTTTTCATCAAGACAGGGTGTCTTTAAGGACTAATCCTACCTTCATGCCTAAGGTGGTCTCCAAAGTGGCTTTAAATCAAACTATCCACTTGCCAACCTTTTTCCCCACTCCTCAAAATAAAGGGGAAAAGATCTTACATTTACACAGACAACTACGTTTTTACCTGAACAGAACCAAGGACATCAGAAAGTCAGAACAATTGTTTGTTTCTTATGCTTCAAGTTCCCAAGGTAAAGCCATTTCAAAACAGACCATTTCTAAATGGATTGCTCATGGAATCAGATTTTGTTATTCACACCATGGAAAGCAAATCCCAGGGAGTATACGGACTCATTCCACCAGAGCTGCTGCCACTTCTGCGGCCTTCCTCAGGGGAGTTCCTACCAAAGACATTTTGGAAGCTGCAACTTGGAGTTCAGTGCATACTTTTTCTAAGCACTACAATCTACCACTCTACTCTAAGTCTAGGGCAGGCTTTGCCTCTGCAGTCTTGCAGGGCCTTTTAGCTGCCTCTTCTTCTTTATAACCACCTCCCTTTCTTTCAGCTTTGGGATTCTACCCTGAAGTCATGACTGCAACAGTGAAACACGATGAACATAGTACAGTTGTGTACACCTACCATAAATGTAGATGTTCGAGTGTCTTCACTGTTGCAGTCTGGGTTTCTCTCCCTCCTGTCCCCTCTTATTTTTACTTTTGTGTATTTCCTTTTTTCACCATTCTTCTGAGGTGTATTTGCAAAGGTTATGGGACCTTTTTCTTTTTGGGACTCCTGACATCTGGGGCAAGAAAAACTGGAGAAGATGGCGTCGGCTGTCAGCTTTATACTCCTGGCGCTCTGACGTCAGGGAGCATGGTTGAACAGCCGACGCCGGACCCAGACTTTGGGATTCTGGCCGACCGAGGGCTGCCTGCCGGCAGGGGAGAACCCTACAGTCATGACTGCAACAGTGAAGACACTCGAGCATCTACATTTATGGTAGGTGTACACAACTGTACTTTCTACGTCTGTGACCAGCTGTTTGCATCATCATCTTCAGTGCGCATGGAATTTGAATGCCAAAAGACATTTGAAATGCAGAACACGAATGGACAACTGAGAGGTAAGTGTGTGTGTTTCTTTAAGTGGTATTTATATAGGTGTGTGTGTGTGTGTGTGTGTGTGTGTGTGTGTGTGTGTGTGTGTGTGTGTAAAAAGAGGGAGGGAGGTGTCTCAACTGTTCAGATTTTCACAGAATGTCCAGATTTTTGCCTCACATTTGTGGTCTAATCCTGATAAAATTGTGGTTTTCTGACAAATCACTGGGATGATCTGCGGATTGAAGTCACTAAATAATGACAAACATTTGAGTTTCAGACTGCAAATCCTTCATAATGCATGTTAACACAAGCCCTGTTACTCTAGCAACTTTCTAAGTTTATAACAGCAATATGTAAAATCTGTCCCTATTTTTGAGCCTTTGTCCCCCCATTTTGTCAGACTTTATCCAGATTTCTTGCACTAAGAGTTTGAGAGGTATGGAGGTAGGTAGGTATGTGTTTGTAAGAGGGAGGTAGGTAGGTGCATACCTGTCTGCTGTCCCTGATTTTTATGGACATTCCTGATTTTGATTGAAATTTTAGCTCTATCCCTCTTAATCCCACCTAAAAGTTGTGACGTTTGGAGAAAAGATGATGAATTATACTTTATAAATAATGACAATAATTAGTTACAGACTTCATTTATTTTGGAAAAATTCATACTCACTCATGTTCTGTTATTTTGTCAATGTCTCAAGTTAATAATAGTAATATGTGAAAAGTGTCCCTGATTATTTCTAGATTTGTCCTTGATTCTGTTGGGATTTGTCCCTTTTTGGTTGAGAGCTATGGGTGTGTGTGTGTGTGTGTGTGTGTGTGTGTGTGTGTGTGTGTGTGTGTGTGTGTGTGTGTGTGTGCGCGTGTGTAAGAGGTAGGTAGCATACCTCTCAACTGTCCAGATTTTTGCCCCATATTTTTGGTCTGTTACTCATAAAAAGGACTGTAGTTTCAGACTTCATAACCTTTGGCATACAACACTCAAACGGCTGTTGTTTTAATTGGTTAAATAATGGATTTTATTTCTGTCTTAGGATAATTATTTATGGGACTGCTATTTTCACATTCCCCAGGTGGAAAAATGTTAAAAGCCACTGGTCTGGTAAGCAAAACGTCACATTATATGGCCAACATATTAGTGGCAGCAATAATTTAAAAAAAAGAAGGCACATAATATGTCTCCCTCTTTCTAATGCAAAAATAAAGGACCTTGTATGGTAGAATTGTGGGATGCAGTTCATTAAAATCTACTGATTTTATACTCTCTGTATGATAATGTGCTTATATTTTTCCATCACTTTTGTCACAATGTGTTTTTTAAACGTTATTCTATTCTGATTATTGTACAATGACAGGTCATTAACATTCAAAAACATGCAAGCTGATTGGTCAGCCCAACCAGCATAGCCATTTTAAATTGAGCATATACCAACAGAAAAAAAGTCTGGTCACCCAGACTTTCTTCTGTTAATATATGCTACGGCTTTCCAGTTTTCTTGAGCTTTTTAAAAAAAATAAAGTTTGAAATATGGATAGTGCAAAGGTATGAGAGAGACAGGGCAGAGAAAATACAAAGAAAATCAGGTATGTTATGCAAAACTAAAGAAACATACCTGATTTCCCTTGTATTTTCTCGGCCCTGTCTCTCATGTAGATCTGAACTGTCCAGATTTCAAACTTTATTTTTTTTAAACAAAAAAGGAGCGGAGATCTTCTTTTCTCCATTACGTCCTTACTAAAAGCACGGATATACTCTGTATGTGTGGGAACATAAGTTCCATATGCTTGCGCAGTACATCAAGACAGCAGCAGAATCGGAAAGAAAGTGGAAAAGCCCCACTGCGCCGTTATGCAAAGACATTATTTAAGAAAAGTAAGTCATTTTTTTCTTAAGTAATGTTATTGTATAATAGCAATAACTAACTCCTGTGTGTGATATATTGAGCATTTACCCATGGTTGCCTTTTTTTAATCACCCAGGCTTCTACTTCATGATTAAACCACACCAACCGTGGGTAAATGTTCAGTATATCACACCCATTCATCGGTTATTGCTACAGTATCCCACATTCCCACTAGAATATTATGACAATTAAATGTCCAGAGATTTTGCGGTGGTGGTGCTGCAGTAGTGTTGTCGCCTCACAGTTAGACGTTGCCCGTTCGATTCTCAGTTAGAGTGTCTTCTGTGTGTCGACATGCGTGAATGGGCGTTCCTTCATTGAAGGTTGTGTGTTAGGCCCGGCAAGCCAGCACATAAAAATCTACTGCCAATCATTAGCGGACCGTAGTTCCGCTGTGGCGACCCCTAACCGGGAAAAGCCGAAAGACACAAACAAAGATGTCCAGAGATTTAGCCTGATCTTCCTGTTTTTCAAGGGCCTTTGTTCCTGTTTGCAATGTTTGCGTTGAGAAGTATGATTGACATGAAGAGGAACATGGGAGTATTTGCTAGCAGGATAAGGTTACCTCCTGTCCCACTTTGCGAGGGACAGTCCCTCTTTGAGCATTTGTATCCTGCAAAAAAATTGAAAAAATGGCAAATGTCCTGAGATTTTAGGGCAAAATTGTTTCCTATATTTTATGTAATAGTTGCATAAAACAGTTATTCTGTATCTGAAACACCTAAATGTTATGAGAAACAGAATAAGCAACTAAAATGCTACAAGAATAAGCTTTTATTTAGGCAAAAAAGTGAAGTTTTGTCCTTGGTACTGGCTGTGGGTATGTTTTGCCTTCCAAAATCTGACATTTGTTCCAAAAATGTCCCACTTTGGGCATTTGAAAAGGTGGCAACCCTATAGCAGGAAGCTTGAAATTACTATTTTTGGCAACTTGTAATTTTCTTACGTGTGTTTTTTTTTTTACAAAAAACATCCACTCTGGTACTGTTTGGTGTTGTTAGATACAAGCTGTTATTTTATACTGCTCACATGTACTTATGAATACTGCTGAAAACAATCCTTTTTTTTTTTAGTTTAGTCCCTGTTAATTAGGTTGCCCTTTGACCTTTTGAACTCCTGGCTTAATGGATGTACTTTGACCTCATTTTGTCATGTTTGACTCCACTTAACCTGAAAGGTCTCTGGGATTTCCTATGACAAGTACATTTCTATCTCATCTCTGTTGATGGCTTCTTGGCAGGGAGTTATTTAGATGCATTATTATCTGCTCTGCTGTTTGCTTCAGAATCAGTGTCATGTATTTCTTCTGGCACTCAACAGGGAGGATTTTGACCGGTTATTTTAGTGACACCCCAACTCCATGTGTAAAAATGGAAAGAAGGGGCTGTGGATGGATGGATGGATGGATGGATGGATGATTTATCTTTAAAGGTGGTATCACCATTACTTTAACATTTCTTAATGAGTTTGCCATTCATTGCTGCATTGAACTACAAGACATTATTAATATTGTGTTAAACATCATCCCCACGATTCAGAAAGACTTGCAGTACTGTGGAAATCTTTAATTGGTACATTTTCATAGTGCGGTAAGGCTGAGAGATTCCAAGACCACTGTCCAGCTACAGCTGTACATAGCCACTGGTAGTAACACAGACGTCTGTCAGGCTGGCAAAGCCACATGCAAATACAGCAGTCTGGAGGCATGGCTATTGCTAATTCACCTGGAAATAGTGCAGACACTGGAAGAGAGTGGTAATTATTTTGGCCACAAGGAGGAGTAAGTGTATGCTGTCTTTGGGGGGGGGGTGTACATTCGTTCAGTCCTATGGATGGATGAGGGCGTTTAGCCTGACTGTGGGTAAGTACTGCAAATCCGTCCATATGTGAGTCTGTTGCATGTCTGTAGGGACATTAATGCTGCTATCTGAAGTGTGTGTGTGTGCGTGTGCGCGTGCGCGTGCGTGTGTGTGTGTGCGTGTGTGTGTGTGTGTGTGTGTGCGTGTGTAAAAAGAGAGATGGAGGTGTCTCTCAACTGTTCAGATTTTCACAGAATGTCCAGATTTTTGCCTCACATTTGTGGTCTATTCCTCATAAAATTTGTGGTTTTCTAACAAATCACTGGGATGATCTGTGGGCTAAAGTCACTAAATAATGACATACATTTGAGTTTCAGACTGCAAATCCTTCATAATGCACGTTAACACAAACCCTTTTACTCTAGCAACTTTCTAAGTTTATAAGAGCAATATGTAAAATCTGTCCCTATTTTTGAGCCTTTGTCCCCCCATTTTGTCAGACTTTATCCAGATTTCTTGCACTAAGAGTTTGAGAGGTATGGAAGTAGGTAGGTGTGTGTTTGTAAGAGGGAGGTAGGTAGGTGCGTACCTTTCTGCTGTCCCTGATTTTTATGGACATCCCCGATTTTGATTGAAATTTTAGCTCTATCCCTCTTAATCCCACCTAAAAGTGGTGAGTTTTGGAGAAAAGATGATGAATTACACTTTATAAATAATGACAATAATTAGTTACAGACTTCTTTTATTTTAGAAAAATTCATACTCACTCATGTTCTGTTATTTTGTCAATGTCTCAAGTTAATAATAGTAATATGTGAAGTGTCCCTGATTATTTCTAGATTTGTCCTTGATTCTGTTGGGATTTGTCCCTTTTTGGTTGAGAGCTCTGTGTGTGTGTGTGTGTGTGTGTGTGTGTGTGTGTGTGTGTGTGTGTGTGTGTGTGTGTGTGTGTGTGTGTGTGTGTGTGTGTGTGTGTGTGTGTGTGTGTGTGTGTGTGTCTATCTCTTACATTTGTTAACCGGGCTAGTCTAGCTGGATATATATCCATTTTCAGTAGAGGCCCGGGGAGAAAAGCTCCACACAAATACAAACAAAAACGTATACAAAAAAATATCATTACATGGTAAAAAAAAGGATTAAAAAACATATGATACAGTATAACATTTCAGAGATCAAAGACACTTCAGAAAGTTAACATAGAACATAATCTTGCTTAAAAAGGTGAAATAGATGCACTCTAGTAAGAGTTAAGTACAATAATTTACATCAGAATTGAGGGATTTAAGCAATACATTGAATGTAGATTGGTTTATTGATAGTTACAAGACTAATTATTAAATGCTAGGAAGAAGGTAGAAGAGGAGAAAGACAGGGTATAGGTGTTGGTTAGTCAGGTTTACTACAGGGACATAGCCAGTGACTTTGGAGGTGATTTTTGAGCTTTTGTTTGAAGAGTGGCAATGATGTAGTTAGTGTTATATCACTAGGTTGCAGATTCCAGTTCCTTCCTGCTATATTAGTAAATAGAGAGTCACCAGCTGTGTTATTAGACTTTGTTAAGATGGCAATGAGTTTACTAGAAGAGCGAAGGGAGTTGAGATTATTATATGGGATTAAGAGTTTTGAGAGTATAGGGGTATTATTGGGTTGGTACAGTATTTTGTGGGCAATAGTGAGTTGGGGTATTAACAGATGGTTTTGAAATTCCAGCCAGTCTAGTTGCATCAGGTTAGAACAGTGGTGAGTTCTAAAGGGATTTCCAGTAGCGAATCTGGCAATATTATTGTAGGAAGTTGCTAGTTTGTTAAGGTTAGTTTTCTTAAGGTTAGTAAAAACAGGTGAGGCATACAGAAGAGTTGAGATTAGATGGGAATGAGCGATCTTGGCTCTAGCTGATGTGGTTAAGAAAGACTTAATTCTATATAAGGATCCTATTTTTCTGTTGACTATTTTAATGGTGTTGTTAATATGTTGATCAAAAGAGAGATTATTGTCAATGGTTATTCCTAAAAGTTTGGTAGTAGAGTCAGGTGGGATGAAAGTGGCATTATTTGAAGAGATTGTGAAGTCTAAGGGGGAGGACCTAGTAGTGGGAGTAAAGAGAAGGAGTTTAGTTTTTTTGGCATTAAGTAGGAGGTAACGTTTGGTAAACCACATTTCTACCATGTTGAAGATGTTTTGAGTAAGGGAAGAAAGTTCAGTTGGAGAGGAAGCTGAGCAAATAAGGGTGGAGTCATCTGCATATTGAATGCAGGTCGCTTGAGGAATTGCTATATGGAGATCATTAATGAGTAAAGAGAAAAGAAGTGGTCCAAGAATGGAACCCTGAGGGACACCGATGGTGACAGGTAACAAGGAAGAAATTTGATTTTCCCAGAGAACTGCCTGTTGCCTATTGCTGAGGTAAGATCTGAACCAATTAATGGCTAGATTATCAAAGGAGAGAGATTCAAGAATGTTAATTAGGATGGAATGGTTAACCATGTCGAAAGCTTTAGAGAGGTCGATGAAGAGTGCAGAAGAGAGAAGGTTGTTGTTGCGGTTTCTATTGATAGTGTCTGTAAAGGATAGGAGGGCGGTGGTAGTACTATTATAAGGCCTAAAGCCATGCTGACAGCTTGCTATTATGTTGTGGAGAGAGAGATACTGTAAAAGTTGTTGGTGAATGCATTTCTCCATAATTTTTGTAAGGGTGATATGAGAGCAATTGGTCTATAGTTAGAGTAATCGATAGAGTTCCCACCTTTATGTAAAGGGATAATGTGGGAGATTTTCCAGATGTCTGGGATGGTTCCTTCTTGGATTGTCCTATTTATAAGTATAGATATAGGGTATGCGATTACCTTGGCTGCTTGTTGGAGATAAAGAGAAGGAAGCTTGTCAGCAGATGGGGTACAAGGCTTCAGTTTATGAATAAGTCTATAGATGAGAGAGGTAGAGATGGGTGGTAGTTTAAAGTTATGGGAGGAGTGTGCTAAGTTGATTGGAAGGTTGGAGTTATCAGTGTTGAGTTGTCTAGCTAGAGATTGTATAGTGTCAGTGAAGAAAGAGTTGAATGTATTTGCAGTTAGCTGAGGGGTATCTGGATCAGCATCAAGTGGGGTGGGAGTTTTGGAGTTACCTGGGGAAAGCAGTCTATTGATACAAGACCAGAACTTTTTTGGATTATTTTGATGAGTTTGTTGAAGTTTACAGTAGTAGTTTTTTTTTGTCAGTAATTATTGCTTTTTTTGTAGTATTTCTAAGCTGGCAGAAATGAAGAAGATCAGAGCTATTTCTATGGCATCTTCATTTGGCCCAGACTTTGTTTCTAAGTAGAATTAGATTTAGTTTCATTAGAGAGCCATGGGGCTGTGTTGGACTTCATTCTGATGGTACGTTTGGGAGCATGTTTGTCAAGAATGGATAAGAAAGTTGTATTAAAGTATATTACTGCATTTTCAAGAGGAAGGGATTTTAAGGGGTTCCAGTTGCATTCTCTGAGTTCAGTTTGAAATAAGTCTACGTTAAAATGTTTGGTAGTGCATATTATTCTAATGGTGGGGAGGTTAGGAAAATCTTTCTTTTCTCTTGTAATATAGGTCAAAGAGTGATCACTGACATCATCTGGCAGGGTTTCTACTTTGTAAGTTTGTTTAACTTTGCTTATAAGTATCCAATCTAAGATATTCTCTTTTTTATTAGGTTTATTAATTCTTGTTGTAGAGGTAATGGTTTGGGTGAAACCATGGAGGTTGATATGAGAGGTAGGATTTTCAGCATTGATACTTTTCCAATCTATGTTGAAGTCACCTAGGATTATTGTTTCTTGGGGGTAAGTAGAAGATACCCAGCTGAGAAAGGCTTCTAAAGTAGGTATATTATTACCGGGTGGTAAGTAAATACAGATAATGTATAGGGATTTCTCGGTGTTAAATTGAAATTTAGTTATGAGGACTTCTACTTTGCTATCCTGGGTTGGATAAGCTGGAAGGGTGGAGATATTAAGTTCATTCTTAAAAAGAATTGCTACTCCACCGCCTTTATGTTGTGATCGGTCAAGTCTCACTATATTATAGCCTTGGGGAGTAATCTCATTGTCTTTTGTATCAGGTTTTAGCCAAGTCTCAGTGAGGCAGAGAATATCAAAGGAGTGGATATCTAGGAGGGCATGAAGGTGAGATACTTTATTATTGATGCTTTGAATGTTCAGATGTCCTATTAGGAGGGAATTATTGAGTTTGGGGTTAGTTATTTGAAAAGTAGGGTTGGTAGGGCCAGGGCTGGGGTGGATGTCTCCATCTTGTAAGGTGAGATTATTTGGTTTTGTTATTAAGTTGTTTCGTAGATAGGTTTGAAGTTTAAATTTTTTATTGGTGGGTAGGACATGATTAATGTGGGAGAGTCTGTGGTATTTAGGTAGAAGGTAGCTAGGAGTGGAAGTAATATTGGAGTGTGTAGCTAGGGGTGTATATGTGCAAGTTGTAGTTTGTTTGTGTGAGTGTATAAGCTGGACATGGTGCAGATTTTCAAAGGAGGTAAGAAGGTAGGCTGTGAGGAGGGTAGTTAAGAGTAAAACTGAAAGTGTAAGCATAGTTAGAGTAGAGGGAGCCATCTTTGTGGAGAAGTAAAGTTGTAACTTGAGTGAAACAAAAGGAAGAGGAAGTGGGATTAGAGGAGAGAATGAATAAGGAATCTGCAAATGTAAGTGAGGGGATAATAGGATATTTAAGTTGAGTAGAGGGATACGAATAGAGGTATTTTAGGGAGTATATTATAGAGAGTAGTAATAGGAGGGTAGGGGTGTGGTTAAAGTAAGAGGGAAGGGTGAGTTGAGGGATTGGTTGGAAGAGTTAGGAGGTGTGTTTAAGGAGGTATAAGTTTAGGACCTCTGGGGGTGGGTGGGAATTGGGGGTAGAGTAGGGGAGCGGCGTGAGCCCACAGGGCGAACGGAGCGGGTAGAAACAATTGAAGGAGAAACTGGAAAGGAAACTATCAGAAATGCAGGTAATTATAGGTAAGAGAGGTATGACATGAAAAGGAAAAGGTCTAGAATGACCAAGTACACTAGCGAATGACAAAAATAAAGGAGGGTTAAATCAGTGTTTAAGCATAAGGTGAAAGAGAGGAGCAGGTCTAGGAATAGAAAAAAGATGTAGGCAAGTTTCAGGGGTAAAAATGAAGGGATACAGACAGAGGGTACTGGCAAGGATGAGGGCGAAGGGGGATAGGAAGACCAATACTAAAATTACAGAAGTAGGACAGTTAGACCAAGAGGGAGCAACAGTGAGAAAAGGAAGGGATGAAGGTGCCACCTAGTGGATAAAACAGGTATTGAAGAAGGTGAGTTTGTTAGTTTCGTGTGCGTGTGTGTATGTGTGTGTGTGTGTGTGTGTGTGTGTGTGTGTGTGTGTGTGTGTGTGTGTTTAATGTTGATTTTGTGAGTGTGTTTGCATGTCTCTCTTTAAGGGCGTGTTTGCACCTACTTGGATTTGTGTGTGTGCTTGTTTGTGCATGTTGGAAGGTGCCTGTGAAACTGCAATGCATGGCTTGGTAGGGGAAACACTAGCAAGTTAACATCTGACAGCACACTGTCCATTGTTCAGACGTGGTAGTGAGCTGCTTTTGAGGTGTTGCTTGGCTCAGCTTCAGCATGTCTTAGAATCACAGATTATAGGCATCACACTATTTAACAGTCCTGCACTATTCAGTTCATTTTTTCTTTGCTGACTTATTTTTATGTTGTTAATGCTATTATTTCTGTCTGTCATTGTGATGTTTATGAGCAGAATACAGTTGACTTTTCTTAACTATTATTTGGTAGTTAGTTTATTTTTTAATGTATATTGACTGACACTTTTATTAGTCATTAACCAATTTTATTTTTTTAATACAGATACTCTTAGGATATGCATCAATTTGTAGACTAATTTTTTTAGCAGTTTGTCTTGAGACTGTTTGTCCTTCCAGTTTTTCTGCTAGCACAGTTCATTTCTGCAGGGGGCTGTTTTTTCTAAAAAGGCATAGAGGAAGTAGACATCAGTGCTGATGAGGTGGGCATACATAGTCTGGATATGACCGTTTTCTGGTACTCTGTGGTTTCTGCTCTGATACAAAATATGGCACAGATAGACACAATGTGGTCCTGTACCACTTACCCACAAATCCCTGTTTTTCATGGAGGACAGGTACGTAGAACCTGTTTTCCTGTAGCTCCAACTAGGATATTGGGTCTGTCAGGAACAAATCTAAAATTTTATTGACTTGTCTTATGGTATTGACTTGGTGTTTATTACAGAAATTTGACTGGACTCCGAATGTGAACCTATTCTGTGTTGCCCCGTGCGTTTGTTTGTCATGCAGCATCCCTGGCCAGATGAGATCGGGCATGGTCTTGCCATCATCATCGTTCAACCATAGAATTCAAAAAGGTTAAGGCTGATACTACTAACCTACTTATACTACTAACCTACTTAACTATGTTATGGATGTAGGAACCTACTAGTACGGTCTGTACATGTACCATCCAACTAGTAGTGTGAGGACTTTCCTTCAGGAGTTCTTGGACTTTTTTGTCTCCTCTGTTTTGATGTTATCCAGATAGTTAACTTTGAGTGACTTCAGCTTCAGGATTGGTGTGGAATCTGTGATGGTTGTAAAAGTAATCATTTACATTTTGAAGGAAATGGATTTTTTTTTTTGCTTAGGTTGATACTTCTGTCACTTGTAGCCAATAATATACTTGTACTTGATGCTTCTAATGGTTGCTATGGTCAGCGTGATACTTCAGATGATTGCTATCGTCAGCGTCTTGGTAGTAGAATCAGTACATGGTCACATTGCGGCCTATTTCGCTTTATCGCTGATTTACCAAGAGTGTATTCCCTGAGCATTGTGGTCTATATTAACCTTAGTATGGGTACCCCATTTTCAGACGGTTCTGTTTTATATCACCCTGGACCTGTCTTCAGTACTGAAGGTCTAGAGGAGGCTGTTAAAACCTATAACAGGACCCTAATGACTTAAATCTTTAAGTGATGGTTACCCTGTCCACTTTGTGCCAAGTACCATTGCACTGACCTGCTCGAGGACAGGCTTCTGTTGGATGAGAATTTTTTAATGTACCAGGCAGAACTGTTCCTGAAGAAACCTTTGCACTTGTCCAGAGAGATCCCATGGAGGTGAATTGACTGATAGATCTCCTCCATTTGGTACACAAACTTGTCAGTTCAGCCTGTCTTGTTCAACCTTGAAAACTTATCAGAAGAAGATGAATATGAGCTTTCATATATTTATATGTAAACATTCTGAGAAATGAGATTGGAAGACCTGTTGACTTCACTGAGTTAATGGAAGCTAAAGTGTGGATCAGTTTAGCGATAATTATAGTTGCTACTTCGTGGCTGGTCTACTCATTCCTTTGGTAAATCCGTATTACGTAAATCTGCAGGAACTGCGATTCTTACCCTTTGGATTCTAAATTCTTTCCTAGAAGTTAATAGAAGATGGAGTCAGAGGACAGGGAAATAGGACCTAGACAGCTGCTGACTAACATAATGCCTGTTACTATAAAATGTAATTAAATAAGTATGTTTTACAGTTTCTTGTAGTGCTGCGGCTGTTTGCGAGAGTCACGGTTGTAATCAAGATATGAAAAGTAGAATTTAGGATGTCATCCAGTCAGTGACAGACATGGAGAGCGCCAGCTTATTTAACATAACCCACCCATTAGTCCAGCTTATTGATTAGAGAATACCACTGTCTTATTTTATTGCAATATAGTCAATTTCTTGTCCAAAGCTCATAATCCGATTTCAATATAACCTTGTTACAGATGGGGACATCTATCCCAACCCTGGCCCATCTCCACCTGATGACAATAGCACCTACACCACCAACCCCATCAGTAAACTACCCCTTAAGAGTCCTGCAAATGCTCTTCTGACATTTCACTTCAACAGTCGAAGTATAAATAATAAAATCTGTAACCTGCATGCCATCTTAGCAGTTCATTCCCCAGACATAATGTGTCTTTCAGAAACCTGGCTTAAACCTACAACTGCCAATAATGAGATATTACCCCCAGGCTACAACATACACCGAATAGACCGAACAGCTCAGAAGGGAGGTGGGATAGCAGTTCTGTACAAAATTACATTGTGTTAATAGAGATCCAGTTCAACCGCCCCCATTTAATAACACAGAAATCCTCATTACCAAAGTGCAGATTAACAATAAGAGTATAAATATTGTCTGTGTCTACATTTCCCCAAGCAGTAAAATAAGCACTCTGGAAGATATCTTCCAATGGTTATCCACTACTTACCCCCAAGAAACCATTGTTCTTAGCGACTTTAACACCGACTGGTGCACCTGCTCAGCTGAATCCCCTGTCACCCATATAAATCTGTTTGGGTTCACACAAATAATAACCGCTCCTACTAGAATTAGTAAACCCGCTAACAGGGATAGTATCTTTGATGGGGTACTTATCAATAGCCACCCAAGCTTGTATACAGCTGGGACTCTCCCCGATGACCTAAGTGATCGTTCACTAACTTATATTATTAAGCATAAACCCACTACAAGACTACGTACAAAACAATCAGAAATAAGAAAAACTTCAATCCTACTATCTTCCTAAACGAACTTAAATCGGTCAGCTGGTCAATCCTAAAAAATCTACCACTAGATGAAGCCGTAACTTTCTTTAACAATAAATTCCTGAGCATCTTTGACTCCCATGCTGCTGCACGTACTATAAAGACTAAATCTGATACTGCTCCATGGCTCACAAAGGAAACTAAGATAAAAATCAAACTTAGAAATATAGCCTGGACCAAATGGCGAACAACTAAAGCCCCCCTCGACCAAGTGTGATATCGTTAACTTAGAAATGATACAAAAAAACTCATTTTGCTAGACAAAAAAAAACTACTACCAGAACCTCCAATTTAAACACCAAAACAATCCCCAAAAGTTTTGGGCAGGTATTTTCTGACTTCTTCATCCAGGACAATCTGCTATCCCAACCCCATCAAACTACACACCCATAAATCCCCAGAAACTGTTGCCACTGTCTTTAATAACTTTTTCACTGAAACTATTCAGTCCTTAGACAACCAACTTACTCCCACCCACTCTAACTCTAACACTAACACACCCACTTCTCATCCCCCCTTTAACTTCCGACCTGTCTCTACCACTTTTATCTGATCCCTTATCAAAAAACTAAAACCAACCACCCTTTCTGCTAACCTCCTTCTTGCAGAGTACCTATAAAAAGCTGCCAACGCCATAGCATTCTCCATCTCTATCCTAATCAATAGAACACTAACTGATAGAACTATCTCCTCAATCTGGAAAATATCCCATGTTATCCCATTCCACAAAGGTGGAAGTTCAACAGAACTGTCCAGCTACAGACCCATTGCCATTCTCTCACCACTAGCCAAATGAATGGAGAAGTGCGTTGGAAAATATGAAGGTCTCTCCAAACACCATTATATTGGGCGACTTCAACTACCCAAACATAGACTGGGAGCATTACACTAGCTCCAACACCCTAGCTCAAAGGTTCCTAGAATTTATAAACTCAAACGCTATGGAACAACTTGTTACAACTCCCACAAGAGGGGAAAACATACTGGACCTGATCATCACCAACATGGGGACTCTATGCTCCAGACCAGAAGTGTATCCCTCACTGGTAAGATCAGACCATAAACTAATCTCACTGGATATTCACATTCTGACCCCACCCCCTGCCCAGAAAACCACAGTGAAAAACTTCTTGAAAGCAAATTTCACACTCCTCAAAACCGAGGTGGAATCCTTCAAAGCCCCAGGGTCTGTGGAAAATATGGCCCAGACCGCAGAATCCTTTATAAACACATTCTATGAACACCTTCAGGAATGCATGGATCATGCAATCCCAAATAAAACCAAGACCCAATCCTCCAAAGGCAGACGTCCTGTCTGGTGGACCCCAGCCATAAACAAACTATAGAATAGAAGGAGGAAGCTACTACATGATAAAACAAAATCCCAAAAAGGGAAGGCATCTCTGATCAGTGTTAGCAAAAAACTACAGGCACTCATAAAATCGTCTAAGGCCAGCTTCGAGAGAAAAATTGCACAGGACACTAAGGATAATCACAAGGCTTTCTTTAGTTATGTTAGCAACCTGGGTGGGAATTCCCAGATATGCTCAGAATTGGTCCAAAATGACAAAAAATACACCGGACCCACAGACATTGCCAACATCCTAGCTGACAGGTTCAGTGCAAACGTCTCCCCCCCTCCCCACCAAAAGGGCAAATATCTATCCCAGCAGAGTGCTGCCCCCCTGACATCTCAGATGCTCAGGTAAGAGCCACCCTCTCCAAAGCAAAAAACACAGCATCAGTGAGACCAGACGGTCTCCCGGGCTGCGTCCTACATGAACTCCAAGAAGAGCTAAACCCAAACATAAAACTACTGTTCAATCTCAGCCTTACCACAGGATATGTACCCAAAGAGTGGCGTACAGCAACAGTGGTCCCTCTCCACAAAGGTGGTGCCTCAACGGATCCTGGAAACTATCACCCCATAAGCCTGACTAGCTTGGTCTGCAAAGCTATGGAAAGGATCATCCTGGACCTCATAAAAAAAGATATTGGGGACCTACAGACACTGGATCCTACACAGTTCGGCTTTGTTAAGGGAAGATCCTGCCTCTTAAACCTGGTTGATTTCTTTGAAACAGTTTCCAAGGCCATTGACGAGGGGAAGGTGGTCCACACAGCCTACCTGGACCTTGCAAAAGCCTTCGATTCAATACCCCACTCGGGCATTTTAGATAAGCTCACTGGCTTAAATATAAACCGCTATGTCACTAGATGGGTTGCAAACTGGCTCAAGGACAGAACCCACATGGTTAGAATTGCTGGAGCCATGTCAGACTCCAAACCAGTTACAAGTGGCATCTGACAAGGCTCAGTCCTGGGACTTCTCCTGTTCGGTATATATTTCTTGGAGGTACAGGCCAACACAGAAGGACTGTGGCTGACCAAGTTCGCAGATGACTGCAAACTGGGCGCTATAATCGACTCTCCAGCCGACACAAGCATCCTTCAAAAGGGCCTCATAGAAACAGAAAACTGGTGCCAGAGCCATGGCCTCAAGCTAAACGCCAAGAAGTGTATAGTCATCCCCTTTGGCAAAAACAAAGTGCCCACAAATTACCACATAGGTGGTAATCCATTAAGTACGGAAGAAGTAATTAGGGACCTGGGGACCCAAGTTGATAGCAATCTCTCATTTGACAACCACGTGGCCAAAGTGGTTAGAAAAACATTTTATATAGCCCACCTAATCATGAAGGGATTCACATCTAGATCAGGGGAGGTCATCGTGCCTCTTTACTCATCCCTCATCAGGCCCATAATTGAGTACAATGCCCCTTTTGGGATGTACCTTACCAGACACCTGCAGCAACTGGAAAGACCCCAAAAGTACCTCACCAAGAGGATCAAAGGGCTCAAACAGATGCCATATGCTGCCCGGTTAAAGAAACTCCAGCTCTACTCAGTGGCATACCGCCTGCTCAGAGGTGATCTGTGCCTGACGTATAAAGCCATGTCCAACCCGGAATTAATGGACATGCTGCACCTCAGAAAATCCAAATCTCATCGAGTTACGCGCTCGAGAGACTTGAACCTCAGCACTGAAATAAATAGGACATGCTGGAGGGACAGATTCATAACCCAGAGGCTCCCTTCACTCTGGAATAAAATCCCAGTCCAGGTTAGGCAGAGTCCCTCATTGACTCTCTTCAAGAGGAATCTTGATGAGTGGATGGGAGATAGTAGGTTTACCCCGAGTATCACTTCTGTGTCACTGTTAGACAGAGGCACAGTATACTAACCTCGAAAAAGGGCATAGCAAAATTAATTTAAAATGGGTGGCGAAAGCCAAACACACTCTGGCTAGGCTTATAAATGCCCTAGGGCAGATAGCCTAGTATGAACCTATGAACCTATAAGCAGCTTATGGACTATCTCATTCATAACAGTCTGCTTGCCAGCTCTCAGCATGGCTTTAGGCCACCTCGGCCCTCCTTTCTTTTACAAATACCATATTCCAAAATAGGAACAATAACAGGTATCTTCAGCCCTATTTCTAAACCTGTCAAAGGCCTTTGATATGGTCAACCACAAATTACTCATCCAGTCCCTAAAATCCATCTCCCTAGATAACCATGCTATTCAGTGGTTCCTATCCTATCTGAATGGCAGACAGCAGGCTGTATTATGGCAGGGCAAACTGTCGCCCCTGCTACCTGTCACCCTTGGTGTCCCTCAGGGCTCTATTCTAGGTCCTCTATGCTTTTCTATCTTCATCAACAATCTTCATACTGCCATCCCTGATGCAACCTGCATTCAATATGCAGACGATTCTACCCTGATCTGTATGGCCTCCTCCCCTTTAGACCTGCAAGCCTTAACACAAAACACATTTAACACAGTTGAAACTGGCTCTCTAATCACTGTTTGTTGTTAAATCCCAACAAAACTAAACTGCTCCTCTTTACCCCCCCAGTAGATCCACCCATTTTCCTTCTTCATAACATCCAACAACGGTACCTCTATCCCTCCAGATGACCATGCTAAGCTTTTAGGAGTAATAGTGGACAATAATCTCAAATCTGATCTGCATATCAATAAAACTATAAAAAACATTAATAAGAAGCTTGGCTCATTACATAGAAGCAAACCTTTTCTAACTCCACTAGCTAGGACTGCACTCGCCCATGCACACCTACTCTCTACACTTCTATATGCCTCCCCCATACTCCAATTTGAGCAAAACTGAACTTAGTAAGCTCTTTTATTGTTACAACTATACTGACCGATTTGCAAAAGGCTCAACATATAGGACACATCACTGTCAAAACCTCAGTCTTCTCGGGTGGCTAGGACTTCCTAGCCTACTTCTGTTCAATCAGGTTATAGCAGCACACAAAATTCTGTACCACCCTGAAAATACTCCGGCACTCAAAAGTATCATAAAGCCATACAGTAATTCAAGGCAACTACGATCATCCAATAAACTATTGGTCCAAACCCACAAAGCCATTAAATCAGCCAGCAACTCCCTGTTTGCCAACGTCGTTGGTAAAACTTGGAATCCACTTCCATCTAACCTTACCCTCGAACCTTCTCTTCAAAAAAGGCCTCAAACAGTATTTTAAAGTGCACTCGCTTTATCCCTGTACTAAACCTGATTAATCACTACTTATTCAATGCCTTATTTAAATTAATTATTGTATGCATCTTTTGCTCATAATAGCTTGCTGCAATCTGTTTTTGTATACTATTACACTCTGTGTATATTATGAGTACCTACTAGAGGGCTTTGTAAATATGTTTGACTCATACCTGTTGTGTTCTGTCTGTGTTATCTGGAGCTTTTCTCCCCGGGCCTCTGCTGAAAATGGACATATATCCAGTCGGACTATCCCATTCAACAAATGTAAAATAAATAAAGTACCACAAATAAGTGTTTCTGCAGGAGCAAACTTCCAGCACTGCCATACGGAGGACAGCATCCCCATGACTCCTGGTACGCGCGCGCACACACACACACACACACATTGATATATATATATATATATATATATATATATATATATATATATATGTATATATATCGGTCGATATTATGAGAATGTAAGATGAAAACAGCTAATGCATGTTGAGCGATACCAAGTGAGCGAAAACCGGAAATATCGAATCCGGAAAAAAACAAAACTACAAAACCAAATGTCTAACTAACTGTTTTATGCAGGGGGGCAAGCCCGCAGCCCTCCACACCCCCCTCACTTAAATATTCCAAGTCAGAGATCGCACTACATTGAAGTGAAGGGAAGAATTTGCCTGTGGCAGTTTCTGTTTACGCACGTGACATTTTCCGTTTTCGACCATTTGGTGTCGCTCAAATGGTGTTCGCGGTTTTAGATAACATAGACCAATATATACATATACATATATATATATATATATATATATATATATATATATATATATATATATATATATATATATATATACACACACACACACACACACACACACACACACACACATATATATATATATATATATATATATATATAGATATATCTTACAGTTTTTACTGAATGGTTTGTCTGAATGACCTTTAAACCTTTCAATATGGTTGTTGTTTGGGATATTTTGCAGGAGACAGTCTGTACAGCTGTGTTGTCTCCTCTTACTAATTCATTCTAGTCTAATCCCTTCCTTTCATAATGTGCTGGCGGTTTACCATCATATGTGCAAATAACACAGCATAATCCATTCATATCATCAACTTAAAAAAAAAACACTTGCTGCATATTAAGTAGGGCAGAATGTCGAAGTTCATTTAGCGACAAAATTGCATTCACACTTTCGACATTTGGTTTTGCAGTTCATTACTGTAAATCTGCCCCTCTGCAAATTATATATTCCAACTCTGAGATCACACTACAGTAGGGAAAAGGGTAATTTCCAAGTTTGCACTGTACCACAATCTCTAGTCGAAATGTCAACCACAGATATGTGAATGCACAGTGGCAGTCGCTGCACAGACCATTCGCAGTATTGAAGGTCAGCAATACGGGAAGCAGCCAAATGAATTTCGACATTCCTGTTTTCGCCGAGCCTCCATTCTCCATTTTCAGGGTAAACCTGTGCTGGCTATTGGCATAGGTGATAGGTCTGACAATGCTACCTCAAACCCTCGGTTTGATATCGTTGTGTCACCTCTCTGGACTTGCTTACTGCCACCTTAGCTGTCTTCTGTGCTCAGTCATTTATGCCTAGATGCAGCACAGCACACATCTGTCCCTCTCCCTTGGTAACCACCTTGGTCACCTCCTTTCATGTTTTACTCATAAGCCCCAAAACAAGTTTCACTGTAAATGAATCTGTCCATTTCTTTCTAAGAGTCTAAATCCTTTTGTTGACCAGGTCTTTGTTCACCAAAACCCTTTTTTATGTGCCTTCTTTGTCTTTACTTAATTTCCATCCTATCATCCCTACTTCCTGCAAATCATTCCTCTTCCATTTTCACCACCCTCTGCCCTCCTCACTATCTGTGCTGTCTGCCTGCTTTCCTGTGCTGCACCTTGTACTTCGTTTACTCTTGGTACAAGCCCTCTCTACTGCTCTGTCCCTTTCATCATCTGCCCCTCCTCACTCATTGAGTATTGCCTCCTATCCACTTCCTTCCTGCTCTCTCTCCCTGTGGTCTCTTCTTGCTCTGTTGCTACTTTTTTGTACCATCTGCACCTGTCCTTCCGTGTAGGTTTCCTTCTCGTTCTCTGTTTCATGGCTCTGTCTCCCTGCTTCTTATTTCAGCTTACGTCTCTGTTCTGTACTGCCAACATCTGTGCTTGAACCCCTGTCCCTCGTCTTTCTTCCCACTTGTGTTATCTGCTGAGTTCCTTGCACTTCTTCCTCTGCCTTTTCCTGCCTGAGTAGCAGTTCACATCCTGCTGTTCCATTCTGCAGACTCTCACGTTATCCATTTTTATTATTAATGTTATTATTATTTCTGCAGCTGTATTTTTTTATCCTTTGCCTGAAGTGTTATTACTAACCTGCTAAGCATATGCCAAACAAGTGACTATTTAATGCATAATTAAGACAGAATACACAGATTTATCACTTAATTTACCTTAAATGTCTTACTCAAAGACAGTGTGTTAAATATTTTCTCATTCTGTCTAAACTTACTGGTCTTTTAGAAAACTATTAGTTCACATCTAATTCTGTTCACACTTGAGGAATAAGAGTGATTTTTGCTCACATTTATCCTGCATGATGCTGAAAGCACGTTTGTTTTCCCTTTGGTTCTCAGTGTGGCACTGTGCTTCCTTGTGAATGAATGTGTGTATTCCATATAGGTTCAAAGGTCATTACCAGGCTAATGGCACAAGAGCCATATAAGCCTAGCCAATAATACCCAGGATATGACAATATTATTTCTTAATTCCCCAGATATGTGATGAGGTAGTTTCAGGGTAGTGGGTCTTTGGGTGTTGGGGCCCTGAGTCATTTTACAGACAGCCTTCTTCCATAAGGACATTATACACAGTATGAACAGCATGCACATGGAAAAGCAAATGTAAATGTAGCCCGTTTGGCTCTTGACCTGGACAAACTGTTGTCCTTTACAGTTAAATTTCACTCCTTGCTTTCTGTGGTGTATAGCATCTAATAATTCCCTTGTTTTCAGCCCTCTCTTCTGTCATTTTACTGCAGTATAACACCAGTGTACTTTAGTTATTCAGTATTGATGAAGGCTTTTAATTACTTTGGGTTCTTGTCATGGTGAGGAGTGGTTGGGGCAGAAGACTGAGCAGGGGTTTTGGGGGTATGACTAATGGCAGACAGCTAAAGCAGGGAAAAAATGCATTCCCCAGAAAGTCTATAAAAAAAACATCAGGTTATGTATGCTTTATGTCAGTTTTACATACATACTTGTCAGTGACAGATACCTTGCAGAGTGGCATTTAACAGCTCTGGATACCTCTCAAGCTGTTAGCACTAAAAGATTGGACAAAGCCAACAGTAATGGGGGGAGGGGCAAAGGCCCAAAATAATGGTCAGATTTTAAATATCACTCTTACAGCGTTGATAAAACAGGTTTTGTGTTTGCATGCATTTTCTGAAAAATATGAAGTCCGAAACTCAGTTGCCTGTCATTATTTTCTGACTTCAATCCTCAGTGATTTGCCAGAAAACCTGTATTTTATGAAGAACAAACCAAAAATATGAGGCAAAAATCCTGATATTCTGCAGAAATCTGGACAGCTGAGACATAGGAAGTGTGTATACATTAAGGTTAAGTATATAATCGAAATAACGGTTAATTATTTTGTGAGACTTTATGCCTGCACACCCATTTTGTTTTTTGTTTTCTTAGGTGAGAAAGCTTCCTGTAAAGTATTACATAATAAAAATTATGATAAAGCACTCCCTTACCATGTGCAAAGGTACTGGTACCGATTGTTTTGATCCATGGTGCAGTACCGTCATTGGTACCATGGTGGTACTGAAGGGTAAGTTATCTTATTATAACAGCACAAGGTCCACACGAAACAAAAATTATGTTTTATTGGATTTAATAAAACACATAATTTATTTAAAATAAGTGCTGGAGATCAAGAGCTAATCACTCATTTACGTGAGCAATGCAGCTGGTGTTATGGCAGAAGAACAAAGATTTGTTATGTCATCTGATGTGTACATTTATAAGACGAACCACAAGGGCCTTTAGGGTGGGGGAGGAGTGTGAATTATGGAAACTAGATGCATTTTTAATGCCACGTATTCCTGCTGCTTTTGTTTTAACCCCAAACTAATGGTAAGATCAGTTCATGTCTAGTTACATTAAACTGCTTAATTACATTATTAGAAAAATAAAGAATCATTCTTAAAATCCTCTTTGGCCTGTGGACATGTACTACACATCTGGCCAAGTTGTTATATTTTTATAAATGTCGGCATGACTATCAAAAGGCCATTACATTTGCACCATAGCATTTGTCTCTGGTTTGTTGTCTGACTTATTAAACTTCCAATATCATTTAGTGGGAAATTACATGTTGTAATTGTCATTTTGTCTTTTATTTAGTCTCTTGGGTGGCAAAATTCATTGCCTAAGCTGTACTCATGGTCTTTAGTTTAGAATAAAATATATTAACCATTCAGATGCATTATTATTTATTCCTTAACCAGGTTTTCAAGCTGATACTAACAGCCAGTCTTTATTTATTACTTTTAGCATGCATAGCTAAAGAAATGCCTTACAGGTAGGGAAATTCAAAGCTTGTAAATGTTATGACTAGATATTGCTGCCTTGAGCAGAGTTAGATTGTAAGCGTATATACTTGTATACAGAACATTCTAGATGATTCATTTATGCTGATCATTATAGTGATTGATAACATAAAGTTTCAAGGTTATGACCTTCTACTAAGGATCATCCTTTAGTTCTAGGGTTGATTCCCTTATATTCTGTTTGCCTACTGTGTCACGTCTAAGTAAGTTTCTTGATGATGCTTCCCGGTCACCCCTCAAAGAGACTCGTGTCTAAGGGGTTTACCTGGTTAACAGGTGAATGCAATAAAATGAGTAGCATTTACAGCAAATTGCCTTGACAGGTGGGATTTTACCAGTTCAGCTTATGAAGAAAAGTCAGAAAGCATATTCCAAGGCATGGGACACAGTAATTGAAAAGGCCTTCTTTCCAGTCTATAGTACAGGTTTATAGGTTCATAGGTGTGTACTAGGCTAATGGCCCTGGACCCTTTACATGCCTAGCCGATAGGATTACCCTGGAATCGTGCCACCTGACCTTAGTTCCCAGTGCCCCTCTCGAGTAGAGCCACTGGAGTGATCCCCAGGGTGAATTTTCTATTTCCCATCCACTCATCAAGATTTCTCTTGAAAAGGGCCAGTAAGGTGCTTTATTTGACATGTATGGGAAGTCTATTCCATAGCATGGGCAGTCTCTGGGTTATGAACCTGTCCCTCCAGCATGCTCTGTTGATTGTAGTAATGAGGTCAAGGTCTCTGGAGCATGTGGTGCGCAGGGATTGGGATTTCTTTAGATGCAGCATTTTTAACAGAGCTAGGTCAGACATAGCTTTGTAAGTCAAGCAGAGATTGCCTCTACGCAGGCGATATGAGACGGAGAATAGTTGGAGTTTTTTGAGTCTGTCCATTTAGGACAAGTGTTTAAGGCCTAGGATCCTCTTTGTGAGGTACTTTTGCGGTCTCTCCAGTTGTCGCAGGTGTCTAGTGAGGTACATGCCAAATGGGACATTGTACTCGATGATTGGCCTAATGAGGGGAGAGTAGAGGGAGACAATGACCTCTTTCTTCCTGGATGCAAAACCCTTGGTAATGAGATGTGCTACATAGAAGGACTTTCTGACCACAGTGGCAATGTAGTGGTCAAAAGAGAGGTTGCTGTCAACCTGTGTTCCCAGATCTCTTATAATTCCTGTATTCAGTGGACTACCTTCAATGTGGTAATTCATGGGAACCGGGTTTTTCCCAAAGGGAATGACGGCATATTTTTTGGCATTGTGCTTAAGGCCATGGTTCTGAAACCAGTCATTGGTCTCAGTGAGTCCTTTATGTAGGATGTCAACATTACTTGGGAAGTTAGTAATAGCTCCCAACTTACAATTGTCTGCAAGCTTTGTGTTGGTCTTGGCTTTCAGATAAGTAGATGCCAAACGGGAGAGGACTCAGGACCAAACCCTGTGGGACTCCAATAATGACTGGTCATTAGTCTGACTTGGAGACAGCTAATTTCTCACTGTGGGTTCTACCTGTGAGCCTGTTTGCAACCCACCTAGTGATATATGGGTTGATGCCTAGCTTATTGAGTTTTTCTATGACTCTTGAGTAGGGAATGGTATCAAAGGCCTTGGCCAGATCAAGGTAAGCTGTATGAACCACCTTGCCTTCATCCACACCTCTGGTGACTGACTCAAAGAAGTCGACCAAGTTGAGTAGGCATGATCTACCCTTCACAAAACGAAACTGTGTGGGATCCAGAATTTGGGGATTCCCTATATCCTTGTTTAGTAGGTCCAAAATGATGCGCTCCATATCTTTGCATATCAGACTCGTCAGGCTAATGGGGCGATAGTTCCCAGGGTCTGTAGTTGCTCCTCCTTTGTGGGGAGGGATGACTGTAGCAGTGCGCCATTCGGTAGGGACAAAGCCTGAGGTGAGGCTGTGATTGAACAGGGCACACTAGTTCACTCTATAGTTCATGTAGAACACAGCCAGGGATTTTGTCAGGTCCCATATATTTTATATTCTTGGCCTTGGACAGTGCTGTTTTAACCTGTGCAGCAGTAATACTGGGTGCCTGGCAATCTACTGGTATTATGATTGGTCCTTTGGTGGGGGGGGGTAAAGTTGACACTGAATCTGTCAGCCAGTATATTGGCAATATTTGTTGGCTCGGTATAGGAGGTACCATTGTGCAGTAGCTCAGAGCAAATCTGGGTATTGCCGTGGAGATTCTTTACATAACTATAGAAGGCCTTGTGGTTGTCTTTACTGTATGCTGCAATTCTGTTTTCATGGCTAGCTTTAGAGGATTTGATGAGGGATCTCAACTTTTTGTTGAGGCTGATAAGGGAGTTTTTCCATTCTTGGGACTTCAACTTATTCTGCATCAGTTTCCTCTTTCTGTTCTAGAATTTGTTTATGGCTGGGGAACAACAGATTGGCTTCCTTTTTTTGGAGAACATCTTGGTTCTATTGGGTACGGCGAGATCTATGCATTTGTGTATGTGTTCGTACAGTGCATTGGTGTATGATTCAGTGGTCATGCAACTATTCTCCATTTGCATGGGTGCCGTGAACTTAGCCACCTCTGTTTTTAGGAGCCCAAAGTTAGCTTTGGAGAAGTTTTACATGGTGGTTATCTTTGTGGGGGGGGGGGGGGTGGATTTCTGAGGTGATTAGTTTGTGGTCAGATCTAACCAGGGAGGCGTTGACTACTGGTGTAGACCATCGGTCACCCATGGTAGTAATGACCAGGTCAAGGATGTTGCTACCTCTAGTGGGGGTAAGAATGAGCTGGTCCAGGGCATTGGAATTAATGAATTCCAGGAAATGTTGGGCAAGTGTATTGGTACATGAGTAGTTTCCCCAGTTAATGGAGGGGTAGTTGAAGTCACCCAGTATGAGAGTGTTAGGTTGGACCCTAATATTCTCCATGGTGCTTAGGAACATGGAGTGTGAGTCTTGGGACATGGTTAGGGACCTATAGCAGGCTACCACCTGAATCCTGTCTTACCCAATGTTAGCTGCACCCGAAGTATCTCTAATGCGTTATGTTGGGCTACCAGTCTGGAGGTGTACGCATCCTTCATGAATATGGAAACACAACTTTGCCTTTGGAGCTTTGGTCCAAGTTCTGTGTTCGAAAGGTGTGGAATGAGTTAGAGCTTGGTAATGAAGGGGTGCTTTCTGTTGCTTGAACCATGTCTCTGTTACAGCACAAATGTAGATAATCTCCATTTTAAGGAGTGCTTCGAGCGAGTGCATTTTGAGGTATAGACTTCTAGCGCTGAGCAGCATGACCCTCAGATCGCATTTGTTTGTAGCTGTTACTGTGGTAATTTGGTCTTTGGAACACCACCTAAAAAAGGCACTATAGGGGTGATAAGAGCCTTGGCCAGTATCTGTAAGCCCAGGGGTGACAGATGCAGGACATCTCTAACAAAGCATCGAGGTTTGTCAATCATGTCATCCCAGGCGGACAGATACTGCATCCGCTTCGAATGACGCCAGAAAAGGAAAAGAGACGAAATCAAAATATTTCAGATTCTAAGGAAATTCTATGATGAGCGCTGGACTATCGTTAAGAAATGGTATTGTGAAAATACTAAAGAGGAATTAAAATAAATGGATCGTTCATCACTGATATAACACTGTAGTGTTATACTGTGGTGTTGTGTGCAGGAAAGAGATGCTCAGTCTGCATGTTTTGATTGATAAGACCTGTAATCTAGAAGTATCTCCTACAGAGGAATGAGAAGTGTAACTTCAAAGTAAGAATGAAGCTCTAATTACCCAAAGTGCACCTGGTATTGGAATTACTACATCAGGAAATGATTAGTCACAGTAGATTTCTAGGACTTTTCAGTGAATCTTTCTGGAAGAAGAAAAGAAGGGTTTGATCTGTCTGTTCTTACATAGTTACATTTATTGATTATTTCTAAAGATTGATATACAATGGTTTGCTGCTCACTGATCATAAGATCATAGGATCATTCATAGGAGGTTACTAGGCTAATGGCCCTGGGGCCTTTACAAGCCCAACCAAGAGTTTATCCCCAGATATGGAGCATCTGTAGTAGGCAGGGTCTGGTATTGCCTTATAGGTGAGATGCAGATCACCTCTGAGCAATCTGTACAATACTGAATAGAGTGATAGTAATTTGAGTGTGTCCGCATAGGGCAGATGTTGGAGGCCATGGATTCTCATTGTAAGATACTTCTGTGGCCTTTCATTTGGTACAGGTGTTTGGAGAGGTACATACCAAACGGGGTACTAAACTCAATTTTAGGCCTAATGAGGGAGGGTTACAAAGAGGTATTAACCTCCTTTTGTTCTGGCTGCAAGCCCTTTACTTATGAGATGAACCAAGTGTTTGACTTCAGTACAGTTGCCAGAAAAATGTATCTTTAGTTTTTGAGTACCTGATGTAAAAAAGTAAAGAAATAATAGAAAAATCAAAATTCATATGTATACAAAGAAAAATGGTAGATTTGTCAGACCTAGAGAGTAATTGAGTTTCTGCACAGAGCACTGCAGTTGGGCTGAGATGACCTAAAGTAAGTTATTTATTAAAAGCTTAGAGTAAGATGTGTGTAGGCAGAGCCTTGATAAACCCCAGAGAGAAGTGTTGCATGACAGAGATTACAGTGCATGACAGTGTAACATGGCTGCTGGGGTAGTACCAGAACTAGTCTCGGATGCTTTGCTAAAGGCCATTTTGAGTGAGCATAAGCTAGAGAAAGCAGTGAAAACAAGACCTGAAAGCTTTCCTGAGGTCTACAGAGAGAGAGAGAGAGACACTATTAAAGAAGCCAAACTTAATTCTATATATGTCAGTGCGTGTCCTGAGTCCTGACAGCTTCATAATGATCTAAGTATGGTACCCCAGCTCCTCCTTCAACTTTTCCTGGTTAGGGGTCGCCACAGCGGAACTCTGGTCCACTAATGATTGGCAGTGGATTTTTATGGTGCCGAGTTGCCAGCCCGACATCCAACCTTCAAAGAAGGCACACCCATTCATGCACGCACCTACCTGCATGTCTTTAACATCATTCGACTGTGGAGAGGACATGCAGACTCCACACAGAAGGCACTCCAGCCGAGAATTGAACGGACGAACCTCTTGCTGTGAGGCGACAATGCTAACCGCTGCGCCACCGCGGCCCCACAAGTGTGGTACCCCAGCTCAGTTCCCTGTTTTCTGATAACTGGTCTCTAATACAAAATACTTATAGAATGTTCTGTGCTTCAGTGTTATACAAAGAGTGAGTAACAGAAGAGTTCTAGAACTGCACAACTAGTGCAGAAATTCACTCTGTGCCACACTGCAGGGCCTACATCAAATGTGAAAGCTTTGAATATACAGTAAAAAAACTGGTGCACAATTACCATGCACAGTGGAAAAGCTAGTATGTGATGGCCATCATATCCCCAAATAAAACAGCGGATTTACGAACATTAATATGCCATAAGTAAAAATGATCTTAATGCACTAGCCAGGCACATAAAAGAGCACCCCAATCATAAATTTAAATTTTTTATTTTACAACAAAGGTTAATAGGTATTAGGGGGGTACCTTGGCAATTACTCAGAAATAGATGAATTAGTATGGCAAATAAGAACTATGGCACATATTTCTCCAGGTTTAAATGAATACGTGTCTATAATGAGCATTCTCAAACTTTTGGCTCTGAGAAGATAAACCTTTTGAACAATGTCACACATAATATATAAAATATGCATACTATTTGTATTTGCACAAATGGAATATTTGAATTTATAATACACATTGCAGTGCATATAATATTGTGCATATATAGTGACATTTACGACATTTATTACATCTTTATATATTTTAAGTCACGGAATGGTGACTTTAGGACTGATAGTCCAACAAAATGTCATTCTACTTTAATATAAGTACATAGTGCACACGTGGAGATATGTATTATATTGTAGTCTTTTTAAGTCACGGAATGATGACTTTAGGACTAACAGCAAGTCCGATAAAACGTGACACTAGTTAATTATAAGGCAGTCTTTAATGGAATATATAACTTGACATCCCCATTGAGTCTTGTAGTATAAAGGTTACAATCGAAATGTATTATAGATTGTAATGTGTATAGGTAGTGACACTCATTACACTTCTGTTTAATTCCAAGCATGGAAATAATATGCATTTATATTTCTTGCTTACGACAGGTTTGCCTTCGAGGATATGCATAGGATTTTTTATTTAACATTATATGTTTTTTAATTCACATGCACATCGATATGAGTTACATGAATTGTATGTCATTAATGTTTTAACTTGTGCTTATTTTTTGTAATATGAGTGGCTATATTGCTAATGGCTCGTAGCACTTTATATGTATATATTTATTGATTTGAGTCGTATGCATCTCTTATGGATTAAGTTTTAAAATGTGGTTCTTTAAGTTTATATTGAGGGACTTATCTAATTGTTTAATTGGTTCATCAATTATATAAAAGGTGTTTTAATTGGTTTAACCGTTGCCTGAAGAAGGTGAAGCACAGTCTCCACCGAAAGCGCTAACCTTATCAGTTTGTAATAAACTTTTTTGGCTTTTATTAGTTTCGTGCTCGTTTAAATTTTCATCATATCCCTATTGACTTGACAGGTGATACAGGAACTCATGTGCAGCTCCATTTTGTTAGTAAGGAGCTAAAAGTAATTAGTTTGACATGGTAACCAGTTAGTTATTTGAAAGTTGGCTGTGTTAATCATTATTTTCAGTCAGTACGAATTCCTGTGACTGGGTGGCTGTAGTGGGGATTTCTCCCTACTGCTGTGTAACAGCGATTTTGGAGCTGATCTTAGCAAATAGTATGGCTGCAGGAGCATAAGGTTCTTCATAGCGTAATATGGGACCTATGACCCCACAAGCAAAGAAGTTCATAGAATATAATTTTGATGAGTTAGCTTTAAATAAGGACTGCATTAGCTGATTTTTTTCCCAAATGTCTGCAATAGTTTGGTGCTGTATTCAGGAGCAGTTCCCTTGTCTTATACCCGATAAGTGGCAGGATAGCTTTACACTCCCTCACAAAAATGAATTTGAGTAACTTGGCAATTAGAGAATGAATGGCTGAATTTGGTTAAACACCATGAATCCATTCTGTATGACATACTATAAACTTTGTCACTTCCGGTTTTGAGCAGTTATGGCAACTCTGTTTTCTGACTCACTTTGAAGTAGCCTTGCAACACATCTTGAATAGTACACATGCCCATAATGTGATTAGATTTGATTATGACCCACATGCGATAGTCTATAGAAATCATGATTCTTGTTGTCTTCTTTGAGAAACATGGTCCAGGCTTGTGAGCTCACCCTTCCCTCTCCACCCCCAAACTCAGTCCTACGCACTCATTTTTTTATGATTATTTGTTGTCTATTGATTTTGTGTTTCATGTTGAGATTGTGGTTGCATGCTGACTCCCAAACATTGTGTTAAAGTCTGATACTACCCAGTGGTGTCCTCATGGGGCCTAGCTCTGCCTACTAAAACAGCAGCAGTATTCTCTTATGCACATCACTGTTTGTGTTGGGTATTCTCTTATGCACATCACTGTTTGTGTTGGGTATTCTCTTATGCACGTCACTGTTTGTGTTGGGTATATTCTCTTATGCACGTCACTGTTTGTGTTGGGTATATTCTATTATGCACGTCACTGTTTGTGTTGGGTATTCTCTTATGCACGTCACTGTTTGTGTTGGGTATTGTCTTATGCACGTCACTGTTTGTGTTGGGTATTCTCTTATGCACGTCACTGTTTGTGTTGGGTATTCTCTTATGCACATCACTGTTTGTGTTGGGTATTCTCTTATGCACATCACTGTTTGTGTTGGGTATATTCTCTTATGCACATCACTGTTTGTGTTGGGTATATTCTGTTATGCACATCACTGTTTGTGTTGGGTATTCTCTTATGCACATCACTGTTTATGTTCGGTATTCTCTTATGCACGTCACTGTTTGTGTTGGGTATTCTCTTATGCACATCACTGTTTGTGTTGGGTATTCTCTTATGCACATCACTGTTTGTGTTGGGTATTCTCTTATGCACATCACTGTTTATGTTCGGTATTCTCTTATGCACATCACTGTTTGTGTTGGGTATATTCTCTTATGCACATCACTGTTTGTGTTGGGTATATTCTCTTATGCACATCACTGTTTGTGTTGGGTATATTCTGTTATGCACATCACTGTTTGTGTTGGGTATTCTCTTATGCACATCACTGTTTATGTTCGGTATTCTCTTATGCACATCACTGTTTGTGTTGGGTATATTCTCTTATGCACATCACTGTTTGTGTTGGGTATATTCTCTTATGCACATCACTGTTTGTGTTGGGTATATTCTCTTATGCACATCATTGTGTGTTGGGTATATTCTCTTATGCACATCACTGTTTGTGTTGGGTATATTCTCTTATGCACATCACTGTTTGTGTTGGGTATATTCTCTTATGCACATCACTGTTTGTGTTGGGTATTCTCTTATGCACATCACTGATTGTGTTGGGTATTCTCTTATGCACATCAC
>NC_056744.1:345940999-345990285 GCF_019279795.1 Protopterus annectens
ATTGCCACAGCAGTCAGGAAATCCTTCTACATGGCAAACCTCATCATCCAGGAAAAAAGAGGTCATTGTTCCCCTCTACTTGACACTCATTAGACCCATTATAGAGTACAACGCCCTTTTTGGAATGTACCACACAAAACATCTGCAGCAGCTTGAAAGGCCACAGAAGTACCACACAAAGAGGATTACTGGCCTCAAACAGATGACCTACACTGACTATCAAAAAACTCCAGCTTTACTCCATAGCATATCGTCTACTCTGAGGTGATGTCTGCCTAACATACAAAGTTATGTCAAACCCAGAGCTGTTGGACATGCTACACATAAAAAAATCCCTCCGAGCTGCATGCTCTAGGGACCTAAACCTTGTCACCACAATAAACAGGACTTGCTGGAGGGATAGATTCTTGTCCCAGAGACTTCCTATACTCTGGAACAAGCTACCCATCTATGTCAAGCAAAGTTCTGCATTAGCACTCTTCAAGAAAAATCTTGATGAGTGGATGGGAAATAGGAAATACACCCCGGGGATCACTTCTGTGGCTCTGCTCAACAGGGGCACAGGAAAATAACTTACTTGGGTGGCATAAGCCATGGACCCTTGTTGGCTAGGCTTACTTAGGCCCTTGGGCCGATAGCCTAGTACCTACCTATGAACCTATGAATCCCCAAACATCATGTATTGCAACTGTCACTATGTCTGGGACAAGCTGCAGGCTGTTATTAAAATGGGATGCAAATTAATGAGCAAGAGTGCAGCTCGGGGTTGTGGTTCAGGAAGTGAAGAGCCTTTCACAATAGGAGTGCAGCTGTGAGAATGTTTGGCTCTTCCTACAGGTTATTTGCCCGTCTCCCCTGTCACAACAGGAGTGCAGCTGTGAGAATGTTTGGCTGTTCCTACAAGTTATTTCCCATCTCCAGAAACCCAGTGTGTTGTCAAGCATTAATATTATACCACATCCAAGTGAATAGGTAATGCTCAACCTCAGGGTAGGACGTACAGGCCAAATTGGGGCAGGATGTCTTCTACACTGGCAATGTGGAGAATGCACAACTATTTCCCAGGAAATGTACAAAGAACAGGGAAGAAAAACAGGGCCTCCAAACCATTTACAGTGAATAGCTGACTATCCCTAACGCAGTCAGTACCCTAGCAACAGGACTATCAGCTCTGTCACAGCGGAATGCAATGCCACTGCACCCAAGAATACACAGAAGAATATTGTGGCTGTGAGCACTGCTAGAATGTGGTTAGTGGGAAACACATTCACTTGCCAATAATTGTATTTGATACATGCTGTGACAGGGGGGGGGGCAACTGGTGCCCCCCTTCCATTTTTGCACTGATAGATAACACAACAGTAGATAACACAACAGTATTCTGTATGCCTTAGTATGTGAAATGACAGACTGTGAAACTGTGACTCTTACCTTTGTATATACGTTTAAAAAGGGGGTTGTCAGTACCATTAAGAAGTATTTCATAAGGGAGTTAGAAGTTGATTCCTTCATTTTGAACAGCTTATGTGGTGGAAGAAACAGCAGGAAGGCCTCTCTAGTTAGTATGAAACACTCCAAGCTGTCACAATGCAGCTGTGCCATTTGGTACTACTGGAACATTCCAGACATCCAGAGTGGTCTAGGAAGCAGTACCGTGCATGGTTAATGGCATACAATGAAAACCAAAGACCGTCACAACCCTACATAATCCGCTTGCATGTCCACCATCTTCCTGAAATACTGCCACCCTGTAGGACAACAGCTGTCAGACAAAGAGAACAATCTGGAGCCTTAGCACTGACAGCTGTGCACATCAAAGAGGGTTATATAAATTTACTGAATAAAACAATTTGTCAAGAAATGCCATCAACTGTACAAATAAGTGCATCTTTTACCCCATCAGTCTTGTGTCACTGAAAGTTATACAAAAATGTTTTACGCAAAATATTTATGTAAATATTTACACAAAGCAGAAAGCCAAATTAATCAATACAAAACAAAGCAGCCTGAAAGGTGTTCAAAGAGAAATACAGGCAAAGGCATCCGGGTATGGAAAGTTTCACAGTTCAAAAAATAAGATTACAAAGAGGGAATGTAGAACAGAAGATTAGTAAAGTAGAAGTTAAAAAATAAAAGCTGAAGATATGGAACATTGTGAAGTGAAGGATTTAGTACAGAAAGTCTAAGACGGGTAATATCACAGCATGATGGAACAATGAGTTCCCAAAGTAAGGAAAAACAGGAGGAGCAGGAGACATCTGAAGAAGAACCATGGACATGGGAAAGAAAAAGAGATTTAATATGGTGCAATATTTATGCAAATGAGAAAGGAAAACGTATCAGTACAAATAGAGCAGCACCAAATACATTTGAATAGAAACACAGGCAAAGGCATCCAGACATGGAAAATTTTACAATATAAGAAATAAGAAAACAAAGAGGAAAAGTAGAAAAGAGGATTAGTAATGGAAAAGTCAAAGAAATAGAAAGGTTATGGATTACCTACAAAGTGAAGGATTTAGTGTAGAAAATCTAACTGATAATGCCACAGCAGGCTAGAGCAGTGGATCCCCAAATTAAGGAGAAACCAGTAGAGTGGGAAACATCTGATCAGTTGCCATATGAAGATACTTTGGAACCTTCCCTAGGAAACCAGTTCAAAAGTTCAGTTGGATTTGCACAGCAAAGGAAGAAACAGGAATTGTGGCAACTCTGACACAGTCAATGTTGTGAAGTGACAGGCCAGCGAGTTTCCATATGAAAGAGCAACGGATGACACAGGATGAAACTGAAGAGAATGTGGCACAGGAAGAAGCTGCGGAACTATCTGTAGAATGCCTGCAGAAAACAGAAAGCAAGGAATGTGACCTCAGTTTAGAAGAAAATTATCTAATGGAAGTGTTGCTTGATTTAATAGAGATGGACAGACATACTAAGATCAATGAAAAAAGTTAATAAAACCGAAAAAGTTAGAGGTTTGATAAAAGAAGTGAACACAGTAATTAGGACTGTTTATAGAAATTCATGCAATATAACAGAAATAAATAGGATGCGTTACTGCTCAGCTAAATTAAATTAATAACAGATAAAGTCTTACCACAAAAACACAGAGTAGTAAGGGAAAGGAAGGTGAGAAATCAAATGCTATCATGGAATTATCAAATAGTGAAAACTATAAAGCAATTAACACAAAAGTATCATTGTTCAAAGAGTACAGAATTGGGAACAGATAAACGAAAATACTCAGAAAGATAGATGTGATAAAAGCAACATGCCATATCAGAACAGACCAGGATCTATCTTACAGTATAGCAAACAGTGAACTAAAAATATCAGCACAGGCAGAAAAACAGAAGATACACAGATAAATATAAGGGAAAAGTACAAAATAAGCAATTTATTGATGACCCAAAAAAGTTTTATAGAGAATTGGGAAACAAGCTAAAATGAATTGAGAGACCACCAAAAAAGAATAACTAGATACATTTTGGAGAAATATCTATGAAAAACCCGTGGAATGTGATGAAGATGCTGAATGGATAGAAGAAGTAAAAGAAAGAATAAGAAGTTTAAAGGTACAGCATATGAAATGGGATGAAGTAACGGCCAGAGAGATTGAAACAAAGTTAAGAAAAGCTCCTAACTGGAAAACCTCAGGCCCAGATGCAGTACCTAACTTCTGGCTAAAAGTCTTAACATCTTTACATGAAGATTTAGCCATGAATAAGAACTATTTATATGTGCAATCCAAACAGACGCCAACCTGGTTAACAGGAAAAACAATACTCCTCCTTAAGAGCGAATCTGCAAGCTATCCTAAAGATTATAGACCAATAACTTGCCTTCCAACGATATATAAACTATACACTGGAAATGATGCCTACAGAGTTTATAGTCATTTAGAGGAAAACTCAATCATGGCAATAGAACAAAAGGGTAACAAATGAAAGACATATGGAGCAAAGGATCATTTGTTGTTCAATAAAGTCAAAATGGAGAACTGTAAAAAGGGGAAGAATCTAAGTATGGCATGGATAGACTACAAAAAAATCATTTGACAGCATTCCCCATTCATGGATAAAAGAGTGCTTAAAAATGTATAAGATACATTCCAGACTGATCGATTACATTGCAGTGACCATGAAACAGTGGCAAACCATTTTGCAGTTAAGCCATGATGGACAAATTAGTAATTCAAGAACAAAAATTTTCAAAGGAGGATATTCCAGGGTGACTCTCTGTCACCGCTGCTCTTTTGTCTTGTCCATAACCCATTAAGCTATCCACTTAGCCGATTAGGTCATGGTTACAGTTTGACTCCCAGAAAACAATAAAGTGTAAAGACTTCACATTTTCTTTTTGTGGATGATTTAAAACTGTGTAGTTCTTCAGGTGAGAAACTGAAAGCACAAATGCCAAGTGGTCAACATTTTTCAGATGATATAAGAATGCCATTTGGTCTTGATAAATGTGCAAAAGCAACCATTAAAGCAGGAAAGCTGCAGCACCAAGAGAACATCAGTTTGGGACAAGAATGTGATATAAAAGACCTTGAGCAAGAGAGAGTATAAATGTTTGGGAATTGATGGAGGATCGACAATAAAACATGAACAAATGTGAATAAAACTTTAGAAGACTAAAATTAATACTGAAAACAGCTCAGACATCTAGGAACAAAGTCCAAGCTATAAACCAATTTGCTCTTCCTCTACTAACTTACAGTTTTGGGGTGACTGACTGAACCCAAAAGGTATTGGATCAGTTGGACAGGAAAACAAGAAAAATGATTCATGCTTATCAAATGATTTACAACAATCACTGTATACCAAGACTATATATTCCCCGTTCTGAAGGAGGTATGGGACTCCTCAAAATTGATTGCATGTATAGATCTGCAATCCTAGGACTGCATACATATCTGCTAACCTCACAAGACCCAAACGTAGTGAAAGTTTTGAAACATGAGGAAAATTAAGTCTAAGATGACTTCCCTGTTTAGTTTAGCAAAAGCTAAATTCAGCAGGAATGGAAAACAAATCAGCAGTAGATAAAAATCAGGCAGCAATTAACTGTGCCAAAAAACAAAAGAAAGATTACAAGGTGAAGGACCAGATGAGAAGGCAAGAAATATGGAAAATGCATAAATGCAGTTGCAAGTGTAGAAAACTCTTGGAACAACCTCATGTCGATCAGGATTGAATGCAAGAATGGTTAAGGAGACATGGCTTTTAATATTGGAAGCTCAAGACAGTGGACTATATACATATTGGTTTACAAAGTCCATTGAACGTGGGAGAAACAGACAAATGTAGGTTTTATAAAACAGAACTGGAAACCTCTTGTTGCTGGTTGTGATATACTAATGGCAGAAGGACTGTATACTGAAAGGTATAATAATGTGGCAAGACTGTTGCATTGGGATTGTGAAAACATTATAATATTGAAGTAGCTGAAAAACACTGAAAACATGAGCCACAACCCATCATAGAGAATGATGAAGTTTATATCACATAGGATCATCCATTATTACCAACAGTTCAAAAAATAGATTCGAGGAAAACCAGATATAGTGGTCCATGAAAACAAGGCAAAAGTAGCATTGATCGTTGAAATTGCTACACCCAGTGATTACAGTGTCTTACATACAGAGAGACACAAAGTCATAAAATACCAGGCTTTGCAGGCAGAAATGTGGGCAATGTGGAAGAAGGATACCCAGACAGTTCCAATAGTAGTAGGAGCAACAGGTCTTATAACTTAGATATGTTACCGATATATGTAACTCCACACGAATTGTAGAAGCAGTCATTACTGGGCACATTGTGGCAATGTGGAAGAAGGATACCCAGACAGTTCCAATAGTAGTAGGAGCAACGGGTATTATACCTTAGATATGTTACTGATAAATGTAACTCCATACGAATTGTAGACGGAGTCATTACTGGGCACACTGCACGCAATGTAGAAGAAGGAGACCCAGACAGTTACAATAATAGTAGAAGCAACGGGTCTTACTTGGATATGTGACCGATACATGTAACTCTGTATGAATTGCAGAAGGAGAAAATTCTGGGCATGTTGTTGGTGCTGCAATACTAATTTCATGAACTTTAATTGTACTTTGACTTATTTATTGATTGATTGATTGATTTTATTTATTTGACATTTGTTTACTGGGAAAGTCCATCTGGGCCAGAAAAAAGACATTTTCAATGTAGTCCCGGGGAGAAAAACTCCATTAATACAAATTGTTTATATAAGACATTAGAAACCTACAAGTTGTACTATAGTAAAGAAAACAATACAGAGTGGACTAAGTTGGTTTAACAGTTGCTCAACATGTAAATTTACATTACTAACATAGAACAACATTATTGTATATAGTGATAGCCATTTGGAAATATATGATGTAGGATGCAAGTAGAATGAACAGAGGAGGAAGAGAGGAAAACTGAGAAAATGGAAGAGGAGAAAGAAGAATGAGAAAGGAGAGGAACAGATCAAAGTCGCAGAAATATTGTGAAATAGGGATATTATCAGCCAGGGGTGGAGTGGGAGCAGATCCAAGATTTGGAAAGACATTCCTTAAGTAAGAGTTTAAAGGATGAGTGCTTTTGGTTGGATCTGATAGTTAAGGGAAGGGAATTCCAGACTCTGGCTATGGAGTACAAACTTTGGCCAGCTAGTCTTATCTCACCTTCTTAAGAGAAGGCACAGAACCTCACAAATTACTTCCACAACCTTCATCTCCCTCAATCAGTGCTCAGCCAAGGAGACCCTAAGGGTTCAAGGCAGCTACTATCTCAATGCCCTCCCTACCAAGACTGCATATGAAGAAAAGCCCATGATAACTGAAAACAGTCTGGTCTCAGCACACTCACCTGTTCGGCATAGGGGCACCCTTTGATCTCTTGTGATGGAAGGATCAGGAGAAACTAAACCCAGGGCTTACCTTCTCTCCCCTCCAGTCCCAATTTAGCACACTGATGCCCTTGACTAGGCATGGGCAGCCTAGACAGCCACCCAATGAGTACAGGGCAGATGGCAGCTAATACTACTAAAATAACACATCAACATGAAGGAAATGATGGCCCTAATCCCAGCTCTTTGGGTCTTTTCACATAGGAATGGGGTCCATTCCTGTCATTATTTTAGAAACCCAAAAGACTTTGAGAAATTAAAAAAAAGTTGTATAAAAATGGAAAGAAAAAGAACTTAATACAATAGAAAAAAATGGTTAAATGGAGGGGACTTTGGTTCCCCCACACCCCCTTACTTGTATAGTAATTCCACAAGCACAGAGTCATAGGAACCACACAGCAATGTATATAAATTGCACTAGCAGAGATTGTTCATAATAAAGCCAACATGATACATTAAAACAAATATTTTTGCCATATTCACATACTCCCCATACTTTAAGTGCAGTAACTCCACAATCACACAACCACAAAGTAATTAGAAGACATTTGCAGTGAACATATCACCACACTGACACTAATTCTGAGTACAAATGCAGACTCTATGAATTCACGTGGCTACAATTGGCTGTAGTATGACCAAGTGGGACTCTAATCTCATCAGATTTCCCAGCCTGTGTACACACTGTACAGTGTAACTATTTGGCCATATTTAGGTGTCCCACATAACCAAATATTATTATTAATCACTGCACTATGCAGTTTAGACCATTGTCAGTGAGTAAGACAGGATGAGCAAACACCACAAGACTATTATGGGATACCTGTCCCCTCTCCAGTCTGCATGCTGTATGTGTCCAAGCTGTACTGTGTGATCATTCTGTGACAAAATAAAGCGATCTCTTCTTGACCTCACAAAAGCACTACATCTTTGTATTACATAATGACAGACCCTCCCTCACTTGTTTGTTCATAATGGTAGACCCTCCTCACTTGTTTATTTGCTCAGAGTCTGCACTCATTTTCTCTTAATACATATTATTCTGCGTACTTTCACGTATTGTATAGGTGGCACACTGTTATGTGGCATGCACATGTATTATGCAGTCAGATTTGTATGCTGCTGTACCATATTTAAGTGTTCTGAGTAATGTCTATATGTGCCTTCTTGCTTTTGAATACTATTTATGTGTTGCCACTTGCATGTGTCTTTGGCTTGGTATTGCAGCAGTCATAACACTTCATGGTTGGATGACACACCCATGTCCTTTGGTGTAACAATCATTTGCACAATATGTTTTGCATAGTATGTGTGGCTTTGTTGCTATACTAAGTAAATTGTCCTCCTTTCTTTGTGCAACAGTGCACACAGCAGTACATTGTTCCCCTTGTATAGTCAGTTTTGCAAAACTGTTTCATTTCATAGAGTAACTTTGGGACACATCCTGTTCCTGTTTCACCTGCCATGCTGTTATGCACTGTCTCTGGCATCACCTGGTTGTTATCATTTCTCCTGACACCTGCAGCGCATTTCCCATAAGTGCATTAAATGTTGAACTTGTACATATCATTGGGCATGGCTATTTCATAGCTGCTGTGTGTGTGTGTGTGTTTACAAACTTGTATCAAGTGCTACTACTGTTGTATTGCACATTGTGTTTGCTGTCTGTTTGTTGTCCTTGGTTGGTCTTTCTGTGTAATGTGCCCTTTCTCCATAGGCTGGGGCCCTTCTGATGTTTGTATAATAGTAGGGCTTTGGTCATTTATAGCCTATACTGCAGTTTTGTTTTTTAAAGTAGCACAGTTTAGCATACCACAGTTTAGTCAGTGCCATCCAGCGTTGTGTTATTTTTTTTTTGCTCATCTGTCATCAAAACAACGATTTAGCTCTAACCATATTCATTGAAATGCGTAATTGAAGTGTAACGATGTATTCAGTATTGTGCTGTATCTACAATCTTTTATTGCCAAGGTCAGGGTTTGACAACATCCAGAATAGTAACAGATGATGGCAAATTCCAGGAGGAATTAAATAGTCTTGAAGAAACATTTATTGATAGGGGTTATATGAAGAAGGTAGTTGTGGGTATTCTTTCTCAAGTACCCTAGAACAGAAGGGAAAGAGGGGAACCTTACTTTTCTGAGGTTACTGCTGTGACCAATGTTGTGAATAACGCAAAGAAATACATGCGTTACCTATTCTAGTAATATAAAGTTGTTACAGGATATTTTCATGAAACACTGGAATATACTATGTACTGATGAAGAGGTGAAAAATATTGTAGGTAGTAAACCCAGCTATACTTTGAAAAATAAAAAATCCCTCAAGAGACTCCTATGTGGTCCCAAGGACATACATGCTCACAAATCTGACAATAGCCCTGTGGGCATTTTCCCTTGCAAGAGATGTAATTACTGCAGATTTATTGATAGTAGCAGTAAGTTTATTCATCCTGATACAGGAACAATATGGGAATTTAAAGTGAGGGCAGAATGCAGTAGTGTGAATCGTGTTTATTTTGAATAGTGTGAATCGTGTTTATTTGGCTTATTGCATACCATACTTTTCTTTTTATATAGGAAAGACAAATCGTATACTTAAAGAACGTATGAGGGAGCACCTATATGATATATCTAGGGGTGCTGACTCAAATGCCCCGGCTAAACATGTAATTTCACATGCTTGTACTCACACATTCAAATTTATGGCCGTAGAAAAGGTACATAGCAATGAAAGGGGGGAGATATTAGAAATAAAACCAAAACACTAGAGTTAAACTGGATTATTAGGATGAAAGCCACAACAGGGAGAGGGCTCAACAATAAAGTATCAATAAAACTTGTCTTACAACTCGGGGACTGAACAGATGAAGTTTTAAAAAACATTTAGAAATATTCCGAAAGACGTGCGTGAATGGGCGTGCCTTCATTGAAGGTTGGGCATCGAGCTGGCAACTCGGCACTGTAAAAATCTACTGCCAATCATTAGTGGACCGGAGTTCTGCTGTGGTGACCCCTTACCGGGAAAAAGCCGAAAGACAACAACAACAACAAAAACCTTATAAAACTTTTATGTGACTTTGTGTATATACATATATATATATATATATATATATATATATATATATAGATATATATATATATATATATATAATTTTTTTATCATAATTTTACATATATATTTTTTTCATCATATATACGTTTTATCTATTTATGAGTTTTATGTCTTTAAATTAGCATATGTTGTATTAACATATGTAACTGTATGTGTGTTTTTATTGACTGCTGTTGGTTTAAAAGTTTGTGATTTTATCATTGGAGTGTCTGATGAAGCAGCTACATGTGCTGCGAAAGAGCTTACCATTAAATGTAGTTCTTATCATTAATTTACTGCTTGCCGTGGTTTGGTTCATCCATTTTATTTGTTGTTTTTGATAAGAAAAGCATTCTTTGTCGCCCAACCCATAAGTAAGGATATGGCATCCAGGTCCAAGGAAGTTATAGTACCACTCTACACAGACTGTATCAGATGGATTACTGAATACAGTGCCCTATTTGGCTTGTATGTAACCAGACACTGGAATACCCACAAAGGTTTCTCATCAGGAGAATTCACGAAATGAGTACCCTGTCCTACAGTGATCGCCTCAAGGCTTTTGTCTCTGTATTCATTCTCCTACAGGCTACTGAGAGCGGATCTTTGCCTGGCTTACAGGGCTGCCTCAGACCAAACTCTGATGCATCTGTTGCAGATGTGCAAAACAACCAGCATCAGAAGCACTAGATCCAGGGATATGAACTTCGCTTTTTACATAAACAGAATATATTGGAGAGACAGATCCCTGCACTATGGAATATCTCCCCAACCATGTTAAACTGAGTTCACCCCTCTCCCTAGTCAAACAAAACCTTGACAATTGGATGGGAAATCATAAATTTACCCCTGATCTGGCCCCCATGTCCCTATGGACAGAGGCCATCAATAAGAAAAGCATTATTGTAATTAACACCCCCCACTAATCCTTAGCTACCTGCCTACTAACATTCTCCTCAGTATGATACTTGGGACCAAAATGTTTTGAGGTTCGTGGCCAGGCTTGTAAGGCCCCTAGTGGTCATTAGCCTCATAACTGATGAATGTATGATAAGTAGCTGTCCAGGATTTGCCTACTGTGTTACAGTACAAGCTAAGTCATGTTTTTTTTTTTTTTTTTGGGTTTGGAGATGCTCTTTCTCAGTTGAGTAAAATGCACAGCTAGGAAGATAATACTGTAGAATATTGCTGCTGGATGGGCTCTGGGCAGTGATATAGATTGTTTACCATTTTATGGGCAAAGAGGAGTTGAGTATACAAGAGGAAATTGGATAATTTAAGCCACATTAATAATTTAAGAGGAGTGCACCGATGAGAGTTATAATGCAGATTGGCTGCAAATTTGGCTACCCTATTATAAAATAGTTCCAGCATGGTTATAAGGGAGGTTTAAATCTTGGTAAGAATTTTGGAAGCATACAGTACAGGTGGTATAAGGTAGGTTTTTGTCAGAATGACTCTAGAAGAGTTTGGTAAATGATTTTGATTTTATTTATTTATTTTATTTTATTTTTTGATCAATAGAGCATACCAAGTTTATGATTTTATTTATTTTATTTTATTTTTTGATCAATAGAGTATACCAAGTTTATGATTTATTTTTTATGCAGTTTTGTATATGAAGATCAAATTATAGTTGATCATCGAAGGTAACAATAACGTGATGTGTTTTTCATAGGTGCTACAGATTTGGGCAGAAAGAGTAGCAGTTTGGTTTTCTTCAGATTTGGAAGAAGTTGGTTTTCATCAATTTCAATAGAGTTGAAGGCGTTTTGAGTAATGGATTGTAGATGAGGCAGCGTATTGGATAAACAAATAATGGTGGAGTCATCAACATATCCTACAACAGGGTGGCCCTTTGGGAGGTAGCACAAAGATTCTTAAAAAATATGTTAAGAGTAGACGTCCAAGGATAGAGCCTTGTCATAGTCAAGTGAATCAATATAAAATAAATTATATTATTGCAGCTCAGCTTAGACTTAGAATATCACTAAAGTTTAAGATGTTATTTCATTTAAAACTAATACACTAAAGACTAATATAAATGTGATCAAAGAGTCAGAGACAAATGAGAGTCAGTCACCTTATGTCAATACATTTGCTGTACTTTGTAGATTTTCAAACTTCCCACGTAGTTTAAAGTTATAAGGATATTCTCATTACAAATAATGCATCATGAAAGTTGAAACTAAAACTTCCCCAGTCAACATAGTGTAAACACAGTTCTGAACAATAATATTTCTACTTCACGTCTTTACATGCAAGCCTTTCGCTAAAGCCCTCTATCATTTAACTTCTTACAAGTCAATGTATCAAGTTATCTGGGATAAGTATTAGGCAAAGAAACAAGAACAAACACTTGGTTGCCATTACAAACAATACTTTGTAAAAGTTGAAACTAAAGTATACTTATTCTAGATGTTCTCTAGTCAACATAGTATAAATACAGCTTAAAGTAATAAGGATATTGTCATTACAAACAATATTTCATGAAAGTTGAAACTAAAAATATATTTATTCTAAATGTTCTACAGTCAACATAGTGTAAAATTAGTTCTCAACAATAATATTTCCACGTCACTTCTTCACGTGCAAGCCCATAGCTAAAACTCTTTATTGTGTAACTTCTTACAAGTCAATGTAAGCCAAACTACAGTGACTAAATACAGCCATTATGATGGCTCAGCCTGAGACAGTTTAGTTGAAATAAGCCTGACAAAAGGTAAAATTACATTAATAGTATATCTTCTAACAATTGATACATGTAGGAAATGAAACATTTATAATTAATTTCATAGCAATTCTTATATTAAAAGAATTAAGCAAGAATAGTCAGTTAAAATAACAGGTTAGGCTATAAATGAAATGTTTGTTGTTGACAACATGTATAAGTATTTTATTTATGTTATTTTATATTTGTTAACCGGGGGTGTCTGAGCCGAAAAGGCCCTTTTTCATCAGAGGCCCGGGGAGAAAAGCTCCACATAGAAAAATTACAGCTACATTTAGTTATTTAGACATGATCAGTATACACACAAATTACAAAAGACATGATGTTATGTGGTCCTATCTCGCCTACATTCCTTACTCACGACTTGGCCAAATTTCTCTAGCATGAAGTATCTAATTGGCTGGGCTAACCCGGTATCCCAAGATGCACCTCGCCCTAGTCCCAGATCTTGTTTGCCGCTCGTAGAGTTAGGACGTGGTCTCGCTTGGCTGTGGCTAAGTACCCTTTTTAAAATACTTCTAAGTATTTTAGCAGTCTACCTTTGATAAAAGCTATTTTATTAGCTAGCTTTGTACCTGACTAGTTGTTGTGTGAGTTTTTTTGAGAGTATTGTGTTTTGTGGTATCCCTACTGTTTTCGAGGGCTAGGCTCATTTAAGTTAGAGGGCCTGGCCCTCTCCAGTGTGTCCCTTCTTGTTTTGTGCTGTGTTCTTGTTGGTGGTTAAACTCCCTTTTAGGAAGCATTTAAATTAGAGTTTCCTTGTCCGTTAAAGTGGTTTTTGGTCTTCCCGCCTTCCTCTTGTGTTTGTCTCTGTTGTGAGTGGCGCGGTTGCTTACCATGTCAAAAGTACTGAAGGAACATAAACCCTATGGGTTTAAGAAGTGTACCAAATGTGGCTATAAAATGTCCATTACAGATGGGCACTCTGTCTGTGTTTATTGTCTTGGTGCTATTCACTTGCAAGAGTCCTGCAGTTTTTGTCATGTTTTTAGCCCTAGGGTATTGCAGGAACGTAAAAATAAGCTGATTTTGAAAGGTCTGATTAAGCCCTCCTTTGAGGAGGCCTTGGAGTCGTCTTCGTCGTCTAGTACCAAGTCTAAGCCTCCTAAGGCCAAGAAAAGATCTCCAGCTCCGTCTGCTTCTTCGGAGCCATCGGAGAAGGTTTGTAAACTGGATACTTCTTCCTCGGCTCCACTGTCCTTGGGGCCGAAGGAGAAGGATTCAGAAATGGATACTACCTCCTCGGCTCCATTGTCCTCGGGGCCACAGGAGGTATCTGTTGTACTGGAGTCGACCTTGGCTCCGATACTATTGGAACCTATTCGGAGCCGGTCACCCAGAGTCAGACATGAGTCTCCAGTTAGGAGATCACAATCTCCTTCCATTTCTTCCAAATCCTCTAGGCTGTCTGATTTGGATGTGGATAGGGTGGTCCAGAGGCTCCTGCAGTCGCCGGTGTTAGCAAAACTGTTCTTGGCTCTGACCCAGTCAGCTCCGGAGCCGGTTCCCATTCTTGTACCCATGATTCCTCCTCCGAACACCTATGTGTCGTCGGAGCCAGAGTGCTCCGCTCCGAGTGATGTTCTAGTGTCGGCTCTGATACCCCATGTGAGTCTATCAGAGCCACTTTCAGCTCCAACCAGGTCGGCTCCATCCTCTGGTTTCAGCACTCGGGTTTCCTCAGTCGGACCCGAGGGGGATACCTCGAGACTCCTGTCGGTTCCGAGCCTCCCTCTCGGTGCTTTGGCTCGGGGAATCTCGACTCCGGTCGTGGTCTTGGAGACTGGTCGGTCCTCGGACTCGGGGGGACCGGCCTTCAAGGCCATGAGGAGTGCACTGGCCAGGTCATCAGGTATATCACCTGGATCGGTCACTCCGTCCCCTTACACCCCGGCTAGAACCTCTGACGCCCCCCTCTCCGTGGATGGTGGAGCCCGAAGGTCTGGGGATACCCCCTTGAGCAGTCCCCTACTTTCTGAGGGCCCCTCACAGTCGGTGCCTGAGGAGCCTCCCAGTAAGAAGTTGTGCAAGAGGAAGCACATCGACTCCCAGGACGAGTCCCTCACTTCCGATACCGACCTTGAGGAATCAGAGGGGTCCCCCAAGTCGTCCTCCGATGATGTCTCTTTCTCCGACATCCTGGAGATTTTCAGACAGAGAGGTGACTGGCCTTCCAAGACCCCCTCTGAGGAGGAGTCGGTATTCCTCAAGGCCTTTGGAGCTCAACCCTCCACCTCCTGGGTGTCTCCACCCTTCGACGAACTCCTGGACTTGATTTGTCGAAGGGTTTGGGAGAACCCTGATTCCGTGGAACCGGTGCCCAGACGTCCAAACAAGTTCCTGTCTGCTCCCCCAGGGAAGGAGTTGCTTACCAAAGGGGTTTTGGTAGATGCCTTGGTGGTGGCGGCAGCCACTCAGCAGGAAGTTGCAGAGGCTTCTTCTTCAGTCCACCCTCCTAACAAGGAGTCCAGGAGTATGGACCGGTATGGGAAGCGTACCCTGTCTTCGGCGACCTTTACCTTATGGTCATTGAATTACCTCTGTCATTTCACTCGGCTCCAAAGAGATCTCCTGAAGGAGCTAGGAGATACTCTGACAGGTAACATGCCTGAGGCAGTGGCGCAGACTGTTAACGCCCAGTTGTTTATCCTTGGTTCCATTGTCAACTCATTTATGAGGCTTATATCTTATGCAGCGAAGGGGCGAGTAGGGCAGCTAGCTCAGGCGTAGCTCTCAGAAGGCAAGCCTGGATGCGCCTGTGTCATTTCGCGGAGGCCTTTAAGTCTTCCTTCACTGACGCCCCCTTTGATGGGTCCTCTCTCTTCGGGCCCAAAGTGAAAGACACCCTCACCAGATGCGAACAGGAGGGAAAGACCCTATCTGCCGTAGGGGCATGTTTTACTCTCCCTTATAGGCCTTATCCCAAGGCTCAGAGAGGAGGGAAAATGTGGTTCAAAAAGTCTCAGCAGTCCTTTCCCGCAGCTCAAGGTGAGTCCCCCTCCAGAGGCGGGGGGGGGGGTTATTCCGGAAGACGCCATCCTAGAGGCAGAGGAGGCCCCCACAACTCGGGAGACCATGATTCCTTTCGCAGTTCTTCCTTCCAGCATTCCTGAGGTGTTGCCTGACTGTGCTATTCCGGAGCCAGTTGGGGGCCGAATTTCATTGCATCCGGAAGCCTGGGAAAGCATTACCCAGGATCGTTGGGTGCTTCGAATAGTTACTGGAGGTTACACTATTCCCTTTGCGTCGACACCCCCCCAGTCAGAAGGATCCCGGACGTCCCACCCAGTCAACGGGATCAAGCAGCACTAGAAGTTGCAAAGCTGCTGGAAAAAGGAGTCATCCAACCAATCCCCTCAGACCATTTCGGATCAGGAACTTACTCACGACTCTTTTTGGTGCCGAAAAGAACAGGGGACCTGAGACCCATTCTGGATCTCAGTCGACTGAATCACTACGTTCTGAAGTCCAAGTTCCGAATGGTCACACTTCAGTCCATTTTTCCACTGCTGGAGAAAGGAGTATGGATGTGCTCCATCGATCTCAAGGATGCCTACTACCACATCAAAATGGAGAAGGCATCCAGGAGTCATTTACGCTTCCGGTTAGGAGCCAGTCACTTCCAGTTTCGTGCCCTACCCTTTGGTCTCACCACAGCCCCCGGGGTGTTTACCAAGTCTTTGGCAGTGGTGACAGCTCACCTGAGACGTCTAGGATTCCAGGTATTTCCGTATCAGGACGACTGGCTTCTCGCCGCCCCCACCAGGCATCTGCTCGTTCAAGCCAGGGAGACGACCATCTCCCTTTGCCAACGTCTAGGAATTACTTTGAACTGGGAAAAGTCTGCCTTGCAGCCCTCACAGCGTGTTGTTTTTATAGGCGCAGAGCTAGACTCTATTCAAATGCGCGCCTTTCTACAACAAGAGAGGATAAGACTGTTGCAATCTCAGATCCACGCACTGTTGCCCCTCAGAAAAGTTCAGGCCAGGTTAGTTCTTCAGCTCTTGGAATTGGGATCCATGGCCTCCACCATCATGCTGGTACCTCTGGCCAGGTTACACATGCAGATCCTACAGTGGCTCCTGTCGGTTCAGTGGTCCTTTCAGAATCTTCCTCTTTCCCACTTGATACTTCTCATGGAGCATTGCAAACAGGACCTCCTCTGGTGGCTACGCTCCTCCAATCTGGACCGAGGAAGGAGCTTGATTCCTATGTCTCCAGTGGCCACGGTGACCACGGATGCCTCCCAGATGGGGTGGGAGGGCATTATCTAGGCAGGACGGTCCAAGGCACCTGGCAAGATCACGAGATACACTTGCACATCAATGTTCTGGAGATGAGAGTGGTGTTTCTGGCGTTGTGAGCACTCCAAGACTCTCTACCTCTGGGAACGATTGCAATTCACTCGGACAACATGTCCGTAGTGTGGTACCTGAACAAGCAGGGGAGAACCAAATCTTATCCCCTCTGCAGAGAGGCCATGTGAGTGTGGTATTGGGCAGTGTCTTCCCAACGGTTTCTAGTGGCAATGCACATTCCGGGGAAGTCCAACATGATAGCGGACAGGCTAAGTAGAGCTATTCTGATGCCTCACTAGTGGTCCATGAACAACCGAGTGGCGGTTCAGATCTTCAAAAGGTGGGGTCAGCCTTGCTGCGATCTCTTCGCCAGCCCCCTCAATGCCAAATGCAGCGAGTACTTCACTCTGATCCCCCACAGGGGGAGTCACCCAGGGATGCTCTAGCTCACGATTGGCCCCCCAGTCTGGTCTACGCTTTTGCTCCATTTCCTCTGTTACCAAGAGTGATCCAGAAAGCCATATCCTTGGGAAGCAGGATGATTCTTATTGCTCCGCACTGGCCTCGACAAGTATGGTTCCCTTTTCTTCAACGGTACACATTGGATGGTCCGTGGACTCTGGATCCAGTGCCGGACCTCCTGATTCACATGTCAGGACAACTCAATCCATCCCTGCAAACTCTCAGGTTGACAGCCTGGCTGCTCCACTTCCGTCGCTAGTCAGGCGACATTCCTTTTCACCTGAAGTGGTACACATCTTGTCTTCTTCTCATAAGTCTTCCACCAGGAAGATTTATTCCAGCAAATGGAGGAGATTCTCCATTTGGGCTCAGGCCCAAGGTTTGGACCCCTTCACAGCTCCAATTCCGTCGGTCTTAGATTTTTTAGCCATGTTGTTCCGTCAGGGCTCCGCACCCGCTACCATTAAAGTACAGTTGGCTGCAATCTCCAATTTTCACACATCTTATGAGCCCTCTGTTATGGGCCACAAACTCTGTAAAGCCTTTCTAAAAGGTGCTTGGTTACTTCGTCCCCCTGTTTCAGAGCCTGTCCTGCCATGGGACCTAAACCTTGTGCTACAAACTATTACATCCCCACCCTTTGAACCGGCTGCCACTTGTGAATTGAAATTCTTATCTTGGAAGACAGCTTTTCTGATAGCCATTACATCGGCCAGGAGGGTATCAGAACTTCAAGCTCTGTCCAATAAACCTCCGTATTTAATCTTTCATAAGGACAGAGTTTCCCTGAGGCTTAACCCGTCCTTCTTTCCGAAGGTGTCATCCACGGTCAATCTCCATCAATCTATTGAGCTACCAGTGTTCTTTCCGAACTTTTCCAATAAAGCAGAGTTCAGGTTTCATCAGTTGGATGTGCACAGACAACTGAGATTTTATTTACACAGGACTAAGCATGTTGGGAAATCTGATCAACTGTTTGTGTCCTTTTCAGAGAACAGAGCAGGTTGTCCTATTTCCAAGTGCACAATTTCTAAATGGATCAAAGATTGTATTTCATTCATCTACTCATCAGCAGGCAGAAATTTACCTTTTCCCGTCAAGGCTCACTCTACCAGGGCTATGTCTACATCAATAGCTTTCCATGCTAGGCTTTCTTTGGATGATATTTGTGCTGTGGCTACTTGGGCCTCTCCCAACACTTTTTACATTTACATTTACTTTTATTACTTATTACAAGCTGGACGTGGCTTCTAGGGGCCGGGCTTCCTTTAGTTCCATGGTTCCCAGGAGTATCTTCCTATGAACCTCCCAGGATAGAGGTGCTAGGGACGCTGTCCCGTGAGTAAGGAATGTAGGCGAGATAGGACCACATAACATCAGTTAGTTATGTACTCACCATAACGATCGATGTATGTGGTCCATCTCGCCTACATTCCTACGTACCCTCCCACCTGCCCCCTTCCTAGAGGATTTGGAGGAATATTGGCTCTGTGGACCCTTCAAGGTCAGTGACTTGTTTCCTTATCTGGCTGGAATTTCTTCCAGTATTGATTGAGTATGGGTTATGATTGGTATGATTGCAAACAAGATCTGGGACTAGGGAGAAGTGCATCTTGGGATACCGGGTTAGTCCAGCCAATTAGAGACTTTGTTCTAGAGAAATTTGGCCAAGTCGGAGCTGATTTTCGGCTCTGAACCCGTGAGTAAGGAATGTAGGTGAGATGGACCACATACATCGATCGTTATGGTGAGTACATAACTAACTGTTTTTACAGTGGTATGCAGCACATCAACAGTTACAGTGGAGAGAACAAACAACAAAATATTAATTTAAAAATAAAGTTACTTAATAGATTTGTGGTGTACAGCTGAAATTTGGAACATAGGCAGAATGCATACATAGTACACAGGTACAGTACATATATTGTAGATTACCAGTGTTTGTGAGCAAGATTGAAAACTATTATCAAGTACTGTAGGTTTAGTATGTGTACTTTATCTGCTTTCACTAGCCTGGGGAGCAATCATGGCACTGCTAACTTTGCTTGAGATGTTGCCTGATGAGGTCTTTAAAGGAAGCTTTGGACAATGTGTTTTGAATGCTGGTGGGGACAGAGTTCCATTTTTTAGCCACTGAACCACTATACAGTGCATCTCCAAAGCTATTGTAGCTGTTGGTGACTTCTAGTAGTAGTTTGCTTGATGATCTAAGAGGCATTTTGGCTGAGTGATGTTGTACTAGGTTTTTGAGGGCAGGACACTTATTGGGGAGGTAATAGATAGAATGACAGAGGCAGAGCTGATTGTAGGTTAGGAGGTTGGGTAGTTCAAGTCAGTGGAGCTGTCTCAAAGCAGTACAATGATGAGTTCTATATGAGCAATTTGCAGCAAAGCGGGCAATTCTGTTATAGCAGGCTTCCATTTTGCTTAGTTCAGTTTTGTTGAGATTAGTCAGAATGGGAGATGCATAGAGTAGGGTGGATAGAAGTTGGGAGCGAGCAATGGCTGATCTTGTATTGTTGGTAAGAAATGGTTTGATACGGTAGAGTGATCCAAGTTTGGCATGTACTTTTTTCATAGTTAAGTTGAGATGACTACCAAATTTTAGGTAGGAGTCTATGGTTATTCCCACTAGCTTAGCCTGTGCCACTGGAGTGATTGGAGTAGCATTTGTGGCATAGATAGTGAATTGACTGTTATCAGTGTTTTTGTTAGAACTGGTTATAATCATAAGCTGAGTTTTCTTTGGCTTGAGGATAAGTTGGGCTTTGGTAACATAGTTTTCAACATCAGAGAATGCTAGTTGAGTTGTTTGTAGGAGAGTGGGAATGTTTTGTGCAGCACAGATTAAAGTAGCGTCATCTGCATACTGAATGATAGAGGCATGCTGTGTGGAGGTATGGAGGTCATTTGTGAGGATTGTGAATAGTAGTGTTCCTAAGATAGAAACCTGTAGGACTCCTATAGTTATGGGCAGCTGAGGAGAGAGAGAATTTTCCAATTTCACAGCTTGGTACCTGTCAGTTAAGTAGCTTTGGAACCAGGTAAGAGTGGACTTTGATAGGTGATATTGGTTTAGTTTGTTTAGCAGGATCTGGTGCAAGACTGTATCATATGCTTTGGACATATCCAAAAAAGGAGTTGACACCTTCAGGCCTTCATTTTTGAGACGGTTTAATGTGTCTGTGAAGCAGAGGAGGGCTATAGTGGTACTATTGGCAGTTCTGAAACTATGCTGAGTAGGTGACAAGATGTTGCTGTCTAGGAGATATTTTAGCACCTGCGTATGGATGCATTTTTCTAGGATTTTGGCCAGGGGGGAGAGTAAAGCAATGGGTCTGTAGTTATTAAGTTCAGTGGAGGTCCCACCTTTATGTATGGATGTAACATAGGATATTTTCCAGAGTTTGGCCACATAGTTTTCAACAATTGATCTGTTTATGAGAGTGGAGATTGGGATAGCAATAGCATCTGCTGTGAGTTTCAAGAAATAGCTGGGGAGTAGGTCGTCTGCTGTTGATGAGGTTTTTAGTTTGGAGAGCATGCTTTTGATTGAAGTGGTGGAAACTGTTTTGAGGGTAAAGCTTGTATTAGTGTTATTTGTGTTGGGGGGGATAGTGAGGAAGGAACTGCCCTGTGATACTAAGGATAGAATTGAGTTCACAAAGTGGGAGATGAATTGTGTTTCGATGGGAACTTTAGTGCCAGGGGTGGTTGGTTTGGGGGTAGCTTTTTGGGTGGATTTTAGTAGCTAGTTTACATTTTTCCAAAATTTTGGGGGGTTGTGTTGGTATTTAGTTTGCAATGTCGTGTAGTAGGACGTTTTGTCCAGCCTAATGCATTTTTTTGCATGGTTGCGCAGTTCTTGGTACTTAGTTAGGCTTTGTGTTTCTTTGTTTTTTTGATAGTAAAGCCAGGCAGTGTCTCTGGACTTGAGAAATTGTTTGGTTTCTTTACTGAGCCAGGGGTTTGTAGAGGATGTCCTTCATGGATGCATCTGCAGTCATAACAACTGGGTTGTCCTGTCGTCAGGCAGCCCTTCAGTCGGCCGGATTCCAAAGTCCGGGTCCAGCTTCGGCTGATGTCGCACTTCACCCGACGTCATCTCTGTTGGTCTTCGGGTATAAAGGCATCAGCCGACGCCATTTTCCTCAGTCTTTCTTGCCGCGTGGCTCAAGCAGAAGCTGTTCGCAAGTGCCGGTCGGTCGGATCCAGAGATTACTTCTACCGAATACTACTTGAAGACTTCTAAAGCTAAGTACCCCGTTGGGGACTCTTTCTTGCCTCAGCCGATGTCAGAAAAAGTTAATAATTGTTTAACCTGTGGGAAACAAATACCTCATAAAGATTTCCACTCTTATTGTCTGCCTTGTTTAGGCCCAGCCCACGACGTAGCAGCCTGTTCGGCCTGTGCTTCTTTCAACCGACGAACGCTTAGGCGTCGGTCGGAGTTTGCTGAACAGTTTTTCGGTTCTGATTTTGCGTACATTATGCCGTCGGATCCTCCAACTACCCAATCTGCCAAAAAAACGCAAAGATAAAGACCGACACTCGCGGTCCGCGGTTTCGGCCGAAACCATGGTTAAGCAAAACGCGAGTGTCTCGGTTTCGGCCGAAACCGAGAAAACTGATCAAAGTACAGCTGAATCTATCTCTACAACTGAGGCCCCTGCTACCACTCTTGAAACGGCCTCAGAAATTTTATCCACTACGGTGGTTGCCACTGACTTATCAGACACCATTCCCTTGGATGTCTCTACCCCAGCACGTGGTGCTGCTAGGCCTCCAGCAGCCATGTCCATTAAGGCCTTCGCCAGGGCTAAAGCAGCAAAGACTACTAAAACAGTGCCTGTTAAACCCCTACAACCAGGCCCTCCTCTAGTTCTCAAATGCTTACTCTGGCAGAAGATTTAATTTCATTAATTAGAGGATCTCAATCTCACCCAGACAGGGCCTCTCAGCCCCAGAGAAGAGACCTAGGGCAGAGCCCCTGAGCCAGTGTCCTCTGATGAGTCTGCCGATGAATCAGACATAACTGATCAGCCAGAGGCTCCTTTCTCCAATTTTGAAGACTCTGATGCTGAAGAATCCATTCCAGCTGCTTCCCCACCAGAAGAATTCTCCTTTGGGGAAACCTTACATGCCATGCGAGAGCAGTTCCAATGGCAGCAACAGGATTTTTCAGACTCCAGAAAAAGACTTAGGACCTTTCTGCACCTTCCACAGCACAGGCCCTTAGCTATACCTCCTGTATATGTATATGTATATATCATCCTGTGGATGATGCTTTCAATGATGTCTGCTCCGCACCAGATTCTTTACCTCCAGCCCCTGCCAAACCAGACAGATTTTACAGGGTGCCAGACACTCATCACCACCTTTACAAGGCCCCACTTGCAGACCCCGAAACTATATCCCAGGGTCCCAAAGCAGTAGCCGCGACCATAGCTAAAAACCCTATTCCTTCTGAAAGGGAAGCAAGGTCATTAGACAGATGGGGCAAAAAGGTCTACACTTCAGCTACTCTCTCAGCTAGAGCTTTAAACTGTCAGTTTCACATGATACAATACCAAGAGTTTATGCTTGATCAGTTAACTAAAAAGCTAACCACTGATGAATCTCTTGATAAGAAATATGTATTAGAAATGGTAAATAACATACAACAGGTTAGTAACCATTCCTTAAAATGTGGCTATGATGCACTGGAGGCTCCATTTAGATCAGCCATGACTGGCACAGTGATAAGAAGGCATGCATGGCTAAAGGAGCAAGCTTTACCGGATCATGTTAAAGCTAAGTTGCTAGATGCTCCTATGGATAAGACAAGTTTGTTTGGTACACCTGCCCAGCAGGTTATGAAGAAAATGGAAGAAAAGGCAAAATCTGTTCAAACGGTTAAAGATTTCTTGCAGGTTCAACCCCAAGGTTTAGCAGGAACTGGCCTGCCAAAAATTGGTCCTTTCCTGACTCCACAAGATCTCAAAGGGGCAGGAATAGACGTTCCAGAGGCAGAAACCAATCCACCGGAGGTGCCTACAGAGGACGACAGTGGCAAGGTAACAACAGAGGCACAGACACAACCTCTGCCACTACATCAACACAACCACAGTGACTTAACCCTAAATCCGCCTACCAGGGAACAAATAGCAGCTCCTCTGGAAAGTTAACCTTATTTTCAAAGAACTGGCACTATATAACAAAAGACAAGTGGATTTTACAAACCATAGATCAAGGTTACCGGTTCCACTTCCACACTTTACCAGTCAAAAGAGGAATGCCAAATCTACCTCCAAATCAAAAACAGAGGCTCTACAACAGATAATGCAGTTAGCAAACATGAGAGCTGTGGAAAGAGTGCCAACAGCAGAGCAAGGAAAGGGGTTCTACTCCAGACTATTCCTAGTTCCAAGAAAGGAAAAAGTTGGAGACCAATTCTCGACCTGTCCACCTTAAATACATACATCATTGTCCCAAAATTCAAAATGCTGACCCTACAGCAACTTCTTCCCATGCTGGGCAAGGAGTGTTGGCTGGTAACTCTAGATCTCAAGGAGGCATACCTGCACGTCCCTATTCGACCAATCTGCAGAAGATACCTCAGATTTCTTGCAGGATCAGAGCACTATCAATTCTCAGCATTGCCCTTTGGCTTATCTACTGCCCAGAGTATTCACAAAATGCCTGGCATCAGTAATCGCCATTGCAGACTACAGGAATTCAAATTTACCCATACCTAGACGACTGCCTGCTACAAGGGGACAACAAAAGCAAGCTGACAACAGATTTACAAAGGGTCATTTACTTGCTGCAAGCACTGGGATACACAGTCAATCTACAAAAGTCAAGGCTGATACCATCCCAAACAAGGACATTCTTGGGCGCGGAATTGGACACAGTAAAACAAATGGCATTCCTAACTACAGAAAAACAAAAGAACTCCCTCTTTACTTCTTGGCACTAACAAAACTGAACAAGTTAACAGCAAGAAAAGTACTGCAGGCCTTGGGCTTCATGGCATCATGCATAATCTGGTTCCACTTGCCAGACTACATATGAGAAAACTACAGTGGTACCTAAAGAATTTATGGTCCCAACACAGACACAGCCTAGAAACAGAAATCCCACTAATTCCATGCTTAAAACAGGAGTTCCTATGGTGGGCTCGGGCATGCCAGTCAAACCCAGGGCTACCCTTTCGCAGATGTCAAGCAAGCCAGACCATCACAACAGACGCTTCAGACCTAGGATGGGAGGCCCACATGCTGGACAAATGCGTGCAAGGATTGTGGACACAGGATCAACTTCACCTGCACATCAACCTAAAAGAAATGCTGGCAGTAAAACTGGCAATCCAAAAGTTCAGACCATTTCTCAAAGAGGGCCAGTTGATGATAAGGACAGACAACACCACAGTCATGTGGTACATCAACAAACAGGGAGGCACTCATTCATACCCCTCATGCAGAATGACTTTGGAGCTGTGGACCCTGGCACTCGGCTACAACATCCAGTTACAGGCAATATTTGTACCGGGAAAAGAGAATACTCTAGCAGACATATTAAGCAGAACCACATCGGATGCCCACGAATGGTAGCTGCACCGGACATCTTCAAGACCATCTCAAATAAACGGGGAATGCCTCAGATAGATCTATTCGCATCACCTCTCAATCACCAGCTCTAAAAATTCTGCACAAGGACATTCCACCCACTAGCATGGAAAGTGGATTCGCTCTCCTTCAGCTGGAAAGGCCTAACAGCATATGCATTCCCACCTCTTCCCTTGATACACAAGGTATTACTAAAAATCAAGGAAGAACGTCCAAGGATAATCCTGATAGCTCCAAACTGGCCAAGACAACACTGGTACCCACTGCTGAGGAGCATGTCTCGGAACAATATGTGGCCAATACCCCTGATGCCTTTGATGTTAACTCAGAACAACTACAGCATCATACATCCAAACCTAAAAACGTTGCAACTGACTGCATGGAACATCACATAGCAGCAGCTAATCCAGAACTTTCCCAAAGAGTTAAAGACATTATTCTAGAAGCACGCAGACCTGCAACAAGAAGGAACTATGCTGGAAAATGGAAAAGGTTTGTCATTTGGAGTACTGAAAGAGGAAAAGATGTGTCAAACATAGATATGCCTAACATTCTGGAGTACCTAGCCGAACTTCTTCATTCAGGCCTGTCCTACTCCTCCATCAAGATACATGCATCAGCTATTTCAGCAGAATACAGCTTTGATCCACCTGTTTTTTCACACCCTTTGCTCAGGCAGTTCCTCAGAGGAATCAAGAATGTAAAACCTCCAAGGAAACCACCATTACCAGCTTGGGACTTAAACTTTGTGCTAGAAAAACTGACACTATCACCCTTTGAACCAGCAGCAACAGCAGACCTACAACACCTATCATGGAAAACTGCTTTCCTACTGGCAATTACTTCAGCAAGGAGGGTTTCAGAACTACAGGCCTTAATGGCAGTGCAACCCTTCCTAATCTTCCACCAAGATAGAGTGTCCATGAGGACTAATCCTACATTTATGCCTAAGGTGGTATCCAGAGTGTCTTTAAACCAGGCAATCCACCTACCTACCTTCTTTCCCAACCCACAAAACAGAGGGGAAAGAATATTGCATACCTTGGATGTACATAGACAGCTACGCTACTACTTGGACAGAACAAAAAGTAGCAGAAAGACTGACCAACTTTTGTAGCCTATGCAACAGGAAGGGAAGGAAAAGCTATTTCCAAACAGACAATCTCCAAATGGATAGGAAATTGCATACGATTCTGTTACTCCTTCCATGGAAAACCAATTCCACAGAACATAAGACCTCATTCTACAAGGGCAACAGCCACTACCACAGCCTTCTTATGAGGAGTGGCAACCAAAGACATTATTGAGGCGGCTACTTGGACCTCCGTGCATACATTTGCCAAGCATTATAATTTGCCTCTATATTCCAGATCCCGAGCAGGGTTTGCCACTGCTGTACTGCAAGGGATCCTAAACACACCATAATCTAGTTTTATCCTCCTCCCCTTGTTGGCTATGGTATTCTACCCAGTTGTTATGACTGCAGAAGCATCCATGAAGGACATAGTACAGTTTTGTACCTACCATAAATGTAGATGTCCGAACTGGATAGCATCTGCAGTCAGGATTACCCTCCCTCCTTCCCCTCTGTGGTACTCCTAGGGTGTTTACCCTCCTAATAGCTAGCTGGTGGGGGGGGGGTCTTTTATGGTGTATTTGTTTGTATATATGTACATACATGCTTATTTTTGTGTTTACCTCTATCTTTTTGGAAACATTGGCATCTATCTAAATTTTAGCCTTCAAGAGGGCTACTGGCATCTGGGGCAAGAAACACTGAGGAAAATGGCGTCGGCTGATGCCTTTATACCCGAAGACCAACAGAGATGACGTCGGGTGAAGTGCGACATCAGCCGAAGCCGGACCCGGACTTTGGAATCCGGCCGACTGAAGGGCTGCCTGACGACAGGACAACCCAGTTGTTATGACTGCAGATGCTATCCAGTTCGGACATCTACATTTATGGTAGGTACAAAACTGTACTTTCTAATCTTGATTTTGCCAGACAGTGTCTAGGTGTTGTAGAAATGTTTTGTTGAAATATGCTACAGCCTGGTCAAGTGGGAGGGTTTTTAGGGGGGTCCAGTCACAGTTACACAGTAAAGTATTGAGGACCTCAGAAGAGATTTTTTTTTGTGTTTCTAGTGAATATATAGTTAGTGGTTTTGCATATGCTTGTTCTACTACGTATAAGGTATATTATGTTGTAGTCACTTAAGGTGTCTGGGAGACTGCCTGCATGGGAGTACAATGTGGGGTTGTTAGTTAGGACCCAGTCAAGGATGGATTCCCTTTTAGATTTTTTATCACATCTAGTTGGAATTTGTATTAGCTGCTGGTAGTCATGTAGATGTATTAGATTACTTGGTGGTTCTGATATGCAGGTGAACAAATCTAGGTTGAAACCCCCCAGAATAAGGGTTTCTTGTGAGTATGTGGAAGAACACCGGGATAAGAAGTCTTCAAGGCTAGTAGGTGCATTACCATGTGGAATATAGATCACAATTGTGGTGATGACCTTTTTAGGGTGAAGTTGAAGTTGTGAGATAAGTATGTCCCAATTATTGGGGGAGGGGGAGGAGTTTGGTAATTGACGTACAGTTAAGTTGGACTTCTACAGTAAGGCAGTTCCACCCCCTTTTACGAAGTGGTCTGTCTTGTCTAATGATATTGTAGCCGGTAGGGAGAACTTCTGAGTTAGCTATGTTTTTATTTAGCCAGGTTTCTGTTAAAGCAACTTTGTCTGGGGAATAGTGTGCTATTGTGGCCTGGAGTTCAGGTATTTTATTTTTGATACTTCTAATATTAATATTTAGCATTAAAAGATGGTTGGTTTTGCTGGTGTTGTTGATTTGCCCAGGGATGAAGAAAGTGGGGGTGTTATGTTCTGACATTTGTGTTGGAGCAGTTTGTGTTGGACAGGATGGATTTGGGCCTGGGTTGGGGTGGATATCCCCACTTATGGTGAGCCTGGTGTTAAAATGGTGATACAGATGTTGGAGTTTGGTGATGAGTGTGAGAAAGTATTGTGTTCTTTTGGAGTAGGAATGAGAGCATATGTGTTTAGTTCTGAATTGGTCCTTTATGTAGTTATTGAACAATTGTGGGCAGACATTATTATAATGTGTGGTATCTGTATATGAGAGTGCATAATGTAGTGTCGTGCTACTAAGTTTAGGGATATTGCTAGAGTGATAACTTGTGGTATTATAAAGAATTATGAGAAGACAGACTAGACTTAGTTGTGTGATATTCGTGGTTATAAAGTTTAAGTTGGTTCTAGGTGGAGGTCTGGATAGGAATCATAGGGCTGCACTATATGTGGATGGGTAAGTAGTGTGGGTGTTGTAAATAATGCTTAGTGGGAATGAGAGTGGTTTGGAGTATTTTGTGGTGGAGCAAGTTGTTGTGGTATAATGTGATCTGACTTGAGCTGTGATTGGTGGAAGTGATGTGAGGGTGAGCTGTAGGTGTGGCTGTGATTACTATAAATGTACAGGTAGTGGGGGTGGGAGGGAATAGAGGGAAGGGCAGGGGAGTGGAGAGAGCCCGAGCAGGGCAGATCCCACCAAGACAAGAGTAAAAAGTAAGTATTACTTTACAAATCTGAACACTTTAAACAAGTTCCTGAGGTCTAATGGCTTACCAGCAAGCAGAATACAATTGCTGAAGAGCACTTGTATCCTGATGGGAGACTAGAAATTTAAAGATGGCGCCATGCTCAGCAGGATTCTAATATAGACTTGGTATCGGGGGAGGGAGATAGCACAAGGGGTGTAAACCAGGTGGAATGCAAAGAAACCAGTGAAACCAGAGAGGCAATCAGTGGAAATCTAACAGTGAAGGCATCAGAGGGGGTAAGTAATAATTCAAACTACCTGTAAAGTGAAGGAGCGAAGAGACAGCAAAGTTTATTAAGGTTTGGAGTGTGTCTTCACATTGACTTGTTTATTAGTAGCCAGTTTGTGCACAGATTAGAGTAGGGAGATACATTAGCAATGAAGGGGAATGTATAGAGATGGAAATAAACAGGTGGGCCTCCAAGCGATACAAACTAAGGCAGAAAGCACGGAGAGGGCTGCTTGATGGTTAATTTAGTCACAGGGCTCTGAATTAAATGTATACTGTCTATTGGACAGTTAAGATTACTGTACTAGCTGGGGGGGGGGGCTCAAGGCTACAACAGTCAATGTTATTAGCAAGCTGAGTACTACTTAATAAATACTGCTAATGTTATAGCTTCACTCTCACAAACATACAAGTAGAATGCCTGGGTGGACTGACCCTGCTCTTCAGGCTCAAAACGTATATCCTTGTTTAATTTTGCAGTACTGATTCCTTCTGATACTGTATGGGTGGGATGGCAGCCACAGACTGCAGCTTTGCTTGAGTGTGCTCAGCAAGCAGAATGCAATTGCTGAAGAGCACTTGTGTCCTGGTGGGAAACTAGAAATTTAAAAATATCACAATGTAACAACCATTTTGTGTAACAGACTAACTTACCTAAAAATGAAACTGGAAAGAAATAAAATGAATGCTTTGTGTAACTATCTCCCACTCTTCCCCTTTAGATCATGTAGTGCTTTCCTTTTCCTCTCTGTAGAACCACAGAAAAGAAAGATGATAATAGCAAAGAGGATGATTTAAAAAATGCCAAAAACAAGTGATGATATACATTCAAAGCCATAAAGTATTAATGGAGTTTTTTTTGTCTTTACCCAGAAGCTCTTGATGATGGAAAGTTTTTAATTTTTTGGAGGCATTACCGTTTTCATAATTCTTTTCAGAATGTATTTTCATTTTGGTAGTTAAAGTCCATATCTTGTAGAAAAGAGGAGATATTCAGACTAGAGATGAAGTGTTTTGCTCCCTAAACAGTATTGAAGAGTCTTTCTCCTGCTGAATGAAAGATTTTAAGTCTTGTAGGAAACAATAGATGAGCTTTAATGTTATGTTGTTTACGATGTTTTATAACTGGCCAAAAGTCATATCTTTTTTCTAATGTTTTTGCTGAGCAGTCATTATCAAACCTTATACAGTTTGTCCCGTTTTTAATGGCGATTTGGACCATGCTGCTTTATGACAAGTTTTAAATCAGGAAAAAGAAAGAAATAAGAAATCTTACCACTATAGATCATGAAGTGGCATTAATTGACCAATGAGCTCTTTCTCTGCCATAAAAATGCCTTCTAGGAAGTCCAGAAGTTATGGCATCAAAGGTGTAAGAATGGAAATCATATGTTCTCCTTCAAATTTCTCTAGAACTCCAAAAATGCTTAAATTACACATCCTTTCTCTGTTTTCAAGATCATCAATCTTGTTTAATAACCAGATATTTTGTTATTTCGTTCTAATAAAAAGTCTGTCTGAACTTCTTTAACTCTCCCATACAAGTTATTTAAATATGTTTCCATTTTTTATGGTACAATTTTGATTCTGTATCATGTTCTTAAGCATTTCTGTTTGTTTAAGAATATTCTCTTGATGTTTATCAAGTTTTGACTGAAAACTGTCAATTTTGAAAAATAGTTCAAGAATTGCCATATGAACTTGTTGAAAATCTTTCATTGAAGCCACATCTCTTGACCTAGTTGTAGATGTATTCATTTGTGAAAACTGAGTTTGAAATATGAGAAGAGTGACAAGAAATGTATTTATTTCCACAAATCTTGGACAAACAGGAATTATTATGATGTTCCTGTAAAAGGTTCACCAAGTATTAGGCTACAGATTTAAATTATTTTCTAAATAATAAATATCTGCAAAGCTCACTGAAGAAGCTGTTACACACTGCCACTTCATTGGCTCTGCCAGTAGATACAATTTTGTCAGTACTAGATAGACCAATGTGTGTAAAATAAGAAAGAGTTGGGGATTTTAAGACAGGAGAGATTGGTGTAATGCCAGATGTGAGATGAGATAGTACATGTAGTAGAGAGAAAGATAGATGTAAGGAATGCATATTAATAATTAAGGTAAGAGAAGTAAGGCCTGAAGCAGATAATGATGGGGTAGAGTAAAGTGTATGAGTGAAGGATAGGGTAGTGATATTGAACTGGAGGGGTAAAGGTTAGGAATGATTAAAGGCACGAAGAAGAGGTGCTCAGAAAGGGAATAGGAAGGTTTAGTTAAGTATAAATGTAGATGTAGTGGGGATTGGTTGGAATTAGGGGTAGGGTGGGGAGCAGAGTAAGCCCAAGTGGATCGAGGATGAATAGAGTGGGTTTCACCTGGTACAAAAGTTCTGAGCCCATGGAAATAGTCAGTGCAGTAGTCGGGAGCAGGTCAGTGATTTACACCAAAAGATGTGGCTACATTACTGTTAAAATTCTGAACTGCAAAACCTTTAGGGGTAAGTACTACAGAATCTTTAAACCTATTCAAATAATATATTTGTCTCTGGAAAGGCAGTGAGGGAGAGATAGTGGAGGACAGAGCATCCATTAATAGATACTTCGTAGGAAACTACTTATGTCTTGCACTAGTGTTACAATGACAAAAGTTACTAGCTGTATAACACATTAAAATGAATGTGAGTCTTAGTAGTTGAGAGTAGGTAGGTGTAGGAGTACTAACTTAATAGAAGAGCAGTGGTCAAGGTCATAAAATACTACGGAGACTGACTACATCATCTAAAAAGTTTGCATATCAGTACCAGCTAGGTTAAACTGAAACAAGGAACACCGACTGTAGTACAAAGTGTACATATAGCTATGTTATCGTTAAACTGAAACAAGGAGACACTGACTGTAGTACAAAGTGTACATACAGCTATGTTATCGTTAAACTGAAACAAGGAGACACTGACTGTAGTACAAAGTGTACATATAGCTATGTTATCGTTAAACTGAAACAAGGAGATACTGACTGTAGTGCAAAGTGTACATACAGCTATGTTATCGTTAAACTGAAACAAGGAGATACTGACTGTAGTGCAAAGTGTACATATAGCTATGTTATCGTTAAACTGAAACAAGGAAACACTGACTGTAGTACAAAGTGTACATATAGCTATGTTATCGTTAAACTGAAACAAGGAACACCGACTGTAGTACAAAGTGTACATACAGCTATGTTATCGTTAAACTGAAACAAGGAGACACTGACTGTAGTACAAAGTGTACATACAGCTATGTTATCGTTAAACTGAAACAAGGAGACACTGACTGTAGTACAAAGTGTAGCTATGTTATCGTTAAACTGAAACAAGGAGACACTGACTGTAGTACAAAGTGTACATATAGCTATGTTATCATTAAACTGAAACAAGGAGACACTGACTGTAGTACAAAGTGTACATACAGCTATGTTATCGTTAAACTGAAACAAGGAGACACTGACTGTAGTACAAAGTGTACATACAGCTATGTTATCGTTAAACTGAAACAAAGAGACACTGACTGTAGTACAAAGTGTACATACAGCTATGTTATCATTAAACTGAAACAAGGAAACACTGACTGTAGTGCAAAGTGTACATACAGCTATGTTATTGTTAAACTGAAACAAAGAAACACTGACTGTAGTACATACAGCTATGTTATCTTGGTCTAAAGTACCAAATTGCATATACTTGGCCATGAGATATGCACAATTCTTGAAAATAAATTTTGTTTGCAGAATCCCTGTGACCCTGTCTGTTAGCTGTCAGGTGAAGACCAAAACTCTCAAGGTGCAGATTACTTGGGATGACTACTGTGCAAAGGGGGTGTCATCAGAGTCAGAGATTGCATGAGGATAGGCTTCGGCTATGAGATGCATGCAGTTCTTGACAATAAATTTTAAAATATATAAAATAAATACATAAATAAATCCGGCTGATAGCATTTTGTACTATTTTCAGTCTGAGGAAAATAATTTCTCCCTTTTACAACACTCAGCCTTTAAAACTTGACAAATGATAATTTATTGTATGACAGTTATATTAATCTTTGGGTCTATATTAGAACACCGAACATTCAAAATTTCGAGTGTTCTAATATCAAACCCTATGAATCAAAAATTTAAAACATCAAACATACAGAACAGTGAATTTTTTCTTAGGGAAAGAATTTGCTGTTCCAAAACACATACACACAACACAAGCACACCAAACAAACAGCAATCCACACACATACACCTAACCCTTCACTAAACTATACATACACCACTAACTATCCACTTAACCCAAACTCTAACCCTAAGGTCCATCACTATCGCACAGTCACCTCACTCGCGCCCTAACCCTAACTCACCTACCCCACCCTAACCCTCACGTCTACACAATCACACACTTACCTGACCTGCGCCATAACCCTAACTCACCTAACCCGCCCTAACCCTCACGTCCACACAATCGCAAACTTACCTGAACCCGACCCGTAACTTTCCACCACAGCGCTGAAAATACCGAAGCAACAGAAATAGACAAACAAATTCTTTCCCTAGGAAAAAAATTGGTTTTCTGTTTCTTCGATATTTTCAGCGGGATGATAATAGAACACTCGAAATTTTGAAAGTTCGGTGTTCTAATATAGACCCTAATCTTTTTGCACTGAGAGCAATTGTGTGATTTTTTTTTTCCTGCACGATTTGGTTTGAATTTTCTGCTGTCAAGGCCTTGCTCTTAACTTTAAACAGCAAACAGTGCAATTTACTTGTTGATTATTTTTGAATGTAGCCTATTTTGCTTGCACTGAAGCATGACACTTATGCATATGACCTCTTTTCATTCTAGAAAGAGAGAGCAGCTCTAGAGTGATGTGTGATGATTTGAAGCAAGGATCCTGCACTGAAGCAAATGCCCCATCACGATTTGCCTATTTTTACTGCATACATGCAGTTTGCTATCACTTTCATAGGGATTATTGACCTGACTTACAAGGTCCCTAATTACATTTTCATTCAGAAAAGGGGTATTTTTTGTTCTGCATGCTGAGGGGAGGGGCCGCATACCAAAATGTGATGATATTGAGCTGTTTCACATATAAATATAGAATCTGATCCTATTTTCAGTACACTAAAGTTCTTCTTGAGGAACTGGGGATGGAAGGACATGACAGTCACTCCCAGTCTGCAAACTTAACCAGAAGTACCAATTTCTTGCCTGGAGATCAGAGAAGGAAATACTAAAAGGGAAGGTCCCTTCACCCTTCACTGACCACTGGGGGGGGGGGGGGGGCACCACTGGTAAGTTTCATTCGTTCTGAAAAGGCACCTGACACTTACACTGTGTGAGTCTTTTTAGCCAGTTTGCTGTCCATCTTACCCCACAGGGATCTATTTTAAAGTATTAAGCCTTCTTAACAATGCCATATGGGTACAGTTTTGAATGACTTGACCAAGTCAAAATATGCTATGTGAACAGCATGACCACTCTCAGCCTCTGTAACCCACCCACAGAAGTTAATATTCAATAGGCAGAATATTCCGCCTAAGACTACTGATATGGAGCTTAAGAGAATTTGGGGAGAAATAATTAGCTTTCACCAATGAATACTATTTATGGGCGAAGACTGGAACCCACTTTGCAATAGTGAGGGAGTATCAGGGGGACCTAGAAGGGAAAAATAATAAGAGGCCAGATTTCTGAAGAAATATATTAGAAAATGTTAAATGGTAGGCTCAGAAAGAATTTACATATTATTCCCTGAGGTACAATATCTAGGCAAGACTGGATAGAAATTATATTTCACAGGAACATGTGCATTTAATAGCAAACTTGGACACACATCCAATAATTATTTCAAATAATGCACCAATAAAAAAACAAAATTAAAAATGCAGTGTGATAAAGTAAAAATGAGGCACTGGTTCTGTCCTACTGATTTATTAAAAATGACAAGTAGTGGAATTGATTTAAGAGATACTAGGGAAGATAGACATTTTTGTTTTTTTCAGAAAGGATAGTTAGAAAGTCGGATAAAATAAAAAGAGTTTAGAAATAAAAGATAAAGAGATATGGGAAAAAGTAATGGGAATTACTTGGAGGGGACAAAAAAGTTAAACTTTTGTTGAATAAAGGGAATCTCACAGAACAAGAGGAATAGCATCTGGAGAGTTCTAAAGGGAAAAATAAGGAAATATTTAGATAATACACAAAAGTTTACAAAGGTTGCTATTAAACAACTACTTTAATAACTTAGAGTAATAAAAGGTCTTAGAGCAGCAACTAAGACAGCAGAAAGTAGAGAGGGTTATTGCCAAACCTAGGGAGCCTATGACAAGAAAAATAACCAGAGAACCTATAGAGGTATTAGAGATATTTTAGAAAATTTGTGAACTTTTATGTAAAGCAGAGGAATGGAAAAAAAAACAAGAAAAAGCACAAATGGAAATATTTATGTAAGGGTTAACTACCAAGGTTAGTATTGATGTAAGGTTAACTACCAAGGTTAGTATTTATGTACGAGGTAACTACCAAGGTTGGTATTTATGTGAGGGTTAACTACCAAGGTTATTATTTATGTACAAGGTAACTACCAAGGTTAGGGTTAACTACTAAGGTTAGTATTTATGTATGAGGTAACTACCAAGGTTAGTATTTATGTAAGGGTTAACTACCAAGGTTAGTATTTATGTACGAGGTAACTACCAAGGTTAGTATTTATGTAAGGGTTAACTACCAAGGTTATTATTTATGTAAGGGTTAACTAACTCAAAGTTAGTATTTATGTAAGGGTTAACTACCAAGGTTAGTATTTATGTAAGAGTTAACTACCAAGGTTAGTATTTATGTACGAGGTAACTACCAAGGTTAGTATTTATGTAAGGGTTAACTACCAAGGTTAGTATTTATGTATGAGATAACTACCAAGGTTAGTATTTATGTAAGGGTTAACTACCAAGGTAAGTATTTATGTACGAGGTAACTACCAAGGTTAGTATTTATGTGAGGGTTAACTACCAAGGTTATTATTTATGTATGAGGTAACTACCAAGGCTAGTATTTATGTAAGGGTTAACTACCAAGGTTAGTATTCATGTAAGGGTTATCTAACCCAAGGTTAGTATTTATGTAAGGGTTAACTACCAAGGTTAGTATTTAAGAGTTAACTACCAAGGTTAGTATTTATGTATGGGGTAACTACCAAGGTTAGTATTTATGTACGAGGTAACTACCAAGGTTAGTATTTATGTAAGGATTAACTACCAAGGTTATTATTTATGTAAGAGTTAACTACCAAGGTTAGTATTTATGTACAAGGTAACTATCAAGGTTAGTATTTATGTAAGGGTTAACTACCAAAGTTAGTATTTATGTAAGAGTTAACTAACCCAAGGTTAGAGAAAGATGAGACCCAGAAATTAATAGCTAAGATAGGAAGGGATGACATAAAATGGTGATTTATGATCAATCACTAGGGAAGTCTCCAGAAACAGGTGGTATTCCTGTGGATACTTGAACGTTAGGATGGAAAAAAAGTGCCACAGATCTGGAAGGTTTTGTTTAACAATATTTTTAAAGGGGGGACAGTACTAACATCTTCCAATAGAGCTTATTTATTTATTACCCAAAGAAGGTAAATACTTCTCAGACCTAGCTTTATATAGACAATTTTCAATTTTAAACCCTCAGTGTAAAGTATTTGTGTTTGTGTTAGCTAACGGCAATGTGTCACCAAAATTGATAGATCTGGATCAGTGTGGTTTTGTGGAGGGGAGCAAACATTTGACAACATTAATAGAACAATGATAATCCAGAGGGAAGCAGAATATAAGAGAATATCACTGCTATTGGTGGTTCTTGATGCAGCGAAAGCATTTGGCAGTCAGCTGTGATTTTCTGAGTAGGGCAATGGAAGCGTTTGCATTCCATGATGGAACAGTAGAGCTAATTAGGAGAATATATGAAGGGGCAGATTCAAAATCTAAGGTGGGAAGGCCTCTCTCCAGCAAACTGTGTGTTGCCCCCCCCTTACTTGCTTTATTCATAGAGCCATTGGCAAAGAAAACAAGTCACTCAAAAATTCAAGTATGTAAGTCATACAAATATAAGTGTTATTGTAATAAAGAAAACTTAGCTTTATTCACAAATGATATTATTTTGTATTTGATAGATCTGGAAAATTACATTTTTGTGTTGTGGAACATTTTTGAGACAGTTTCAAGTCTCTTCAGGATATAAAATAAATGAAGATAAGGCAAAGACTATATATTTATTTATTATGTATTTATTTGTCTTTGTTTAGTGGGAAAGTCCGACTGGGTTGTACCCATTTTCAGCAGAAGCCCAGGGAGAAAAGCTCCATTTGCTTACACTGCATTATACTAAGTTCCAGTCAAACACAGAGTAGTTACATTTCTATTTACATTTATACACGAACAGTAGTTACAGTACATTTATACAATCTAAGATTTTACCGAGGTAGAAGTTACTAAAGAGAAAGCCCACATGCAGCTTAGTAGATTATAAAGCGGCAGTTATGTATAAAAATTGTTTTCTCATTTCAATGAAAGGTTGAGAATATTCTGTTTAAGGACAGTATTTGGAGAGTATTGTATTGTGAACACAAAGTCTTAACCCTGTGATGAGCATGTGAACATGTGCAAGACCGGGATGGGTTAAGATGTTGTTTAAGCAGTGGTTCAAAACTATTCAGTTTGTTTGAAAATTTTATTTGTGTGGGGATACTATTCCAGAGTTTAGTAACGTACTGGGAGAAGAGCAAGTCTCCTGCAACATTATTTGACTTGTTTGTAAGTATTAAGAATTTATTACTGGAGAGGAGGTCCTTTGCTGGACAGTAGGCTAGTAATAAGTTATGTAGTGCAGGGCATTTTTCTAGATGATGAAAGAGTTTGTGTGCTGTAGTTAGTTGTGAATATGTTAGGTAGTTGTGTAGTTTAAGCCTATTTAATTGCTTTAAGCTATGACAATGGTGGGCCCGTCGCTGGCAAATTTAGCTATTTTATTGTAGCAGGAGGCAAGTTTCTTTCTATGAATATTGTTTAAGTTTGTTAGGATAGTGTATAACAGACCTGGCAATAAGCAGCTGGTGGCTAAATTTTTTCTTGTATCTGTAAAGAATCCAGTGATCCTATAAAGGAAGCCTAGTTTCTCTTGAGTAGATTTAATGGTGTGCAGTATATGCTGGTCATATTTGAGACTGTCATTTATTATAATGCCTAGAAATTTACTGTGAGTTATAGTTTCAATGACAGCATTATTTGCAGAGTTTATGGTAAAAAGTTGCTTTTGCTTTTGGCAGCTTTTTGAGGTAAATAACATTAACTTAGTTTTCTTGGGGCTGAGTAGGAGATTTGATTATTTGAGCCAGGTTTCTACGAAGAAGAAAGATTTTTGTGTAATGTCTTGGAGCGTATCTATTGTTGAGGCCGCACATATTAATGTTGAGTCATCTGCGTACTAAACTAAACCAGCATGGTGAGTGGAGGTGTGGAGATCATTAATAAATATATTAAATAGGAGAGGACCCAGGATAGAGCCCTGAAGGACACCTTTAGTAACTGGTTGAAAGGATGAGTAGGTTTTTTGCCATTTAACACCTTGTTGCCTTCCAGATAGGTAACTAAGGAACCACAACAAGGAGTATTGTGAAAGTCCTACTGAGGAGAGTTGAACGAGCAGCTGCTGGTAGAAGACAGTATCAAATGTCTTTGGCAAGTCTAAGAACATGGTGGACACAAGCAGCCCATCATTTCTATGTTGGTTTATTATATTGGTAAAATGTAATAGAGCAGTAGTGGTGCTGTGCTGAACCTAAAGCCATGTTGTGTTGCTGAAAACAGGTTATTTGATGTTAGTTATTGCATCAGCTGCAAATGGATATATTTCTCTAATATTTTGAGGAGGTGGGAGCAAATCGCTATTGGTCTGTCGTTATTAAACTTTGTAGATGAGCCGTAGTGTTAGCTGTATACTTTGTACCCTTGCATAAATTATTTCCGCAATACCCATATCTGTGGGGACATAATATGAAGTATTTAGGAGTATGCATTCAAAAAAGATCCTGTTATGGCTGCTAAGGGTATATAGGAAGAGACTAACAAAGATAATAGACTGTGGATATGGATGGTAAGGTTTAAGCAGTAAAAATATTTTTAGTCCCTTTAGTTGTACACACTGGTGAGGTGTATTTTTATCAACCAAGGGGAAGCTATGGACCATAATTAATAAAGAGTCGACAAAATTTATGTGGGAGGGGAAGATTTAAGTGGGATAAGCTGATCCTCCCAATACAAGAAAATGGTTTACGATTACTTGATTTAAATGGATGTTTTAGAGTGACACAGTTAACAGTCATATACATAACACAAGCAGCATAGTTATAATTTAAAGTGGAAAGGGATTCTGATGAAGCAGGGGTAGAGAATTCAAGAAATAAGGAGAGAGAGAGAGAGAGAGAGAGAGAAGGATTTTGGATGCAGGCCTTTAAGAATAACAGCAACCATATGTAGTATCATATTTATAAGGTATCAAAAAAGTAAATAATAGCTGTTGTGGTAACCTGTAGTGCTCAGTTTTCGTTGTTTTGGGTGGACACCCTAGACTTAGCATCTTTGACTACCGATATTTACTTAACATACTTGATTATTTTCTGTTTGGTAATTAGGTAGGCAGCTTTTTCCAATGTGATCCAGGCATGGCATAAGATCCATGACATAAGAGAATATAAGATAATAATAAGAAGAGATGATATCTACATTGTGTATCATGTATTGATGACCGTGTAACTCAACAATAAGGAAAACCAAAATGCTGACATATAAGTGACATATATATGCAGACAAGATTAACAATACAGAGGACAAATAGAACAGAGATTATACACAAGATGTATACTTTGTGACAACATAATGCCACAAGCATTATAAAGAATGATATCTACTACAGAGAACATAGTGCAAATTCAGAACCTTGAGTTGTATAGTGACAGAACCCCATGTTTAGTGTGCACCTAAAGATATAATGCAGTATTTAACAGTGTCTTCTTTGTGAGGCAGTGTAGTATAAACCTAGTGAGTCAGTACAGTGTGATGTTTAAGTACAGAGTATAATAGTTATACACTGGACAATGCAGAATCATCATGGTAGGATCACTATTTACATAGTGAGAGAGTGCAGTGCTTACACAGTGGAATACAGTGGTATTTCCAAAAATATAAGATTTTACACTCTTTACATAATGAGACCATGCACTGCTTACATTGCGAGACAGTGCTGTAATTACATGGTGAGGCAATGCAGTACTTACACAGTTAAACAGTGTGGTACTTACACAGTGACTCAGTGCAGTAATTAAAGAGTGAGACACTGCAGTAGTTATGTAATGAAACAATATAGTGCTTACACAGTGAGGCAGTCTGGTATTTGCACAATCAGATAGTGTTCCATTTACACAGTGACCCTGTGCAGCACTTACACAGTGTGGTGGTACAGTGGTTATAGACTGAGGTAGTGCAGTATTTATGCAGTGAGGCAGTGCAGTGCTTACACAGTGAGACAGTGCAGTACTTACAGAGTTGAGTCATTGCAACATTTACAGAGTGGGACAGTACTGCATTTATGCAGTAAAGCAGTACAATGCTTACACAGTATTTATCCAATGAGGCAGTGCAGTGTTTAAATAGTGAGTCAGTGCAGTAATCACATACTGAGCTAGTGCTATAGTTACACTTTAATGTATTACAGTACTTACTCAGTGAGGCATTGTGGTACTTATGCACTGAGACAGTGCAATGCTTGCATAGCAAGACAGTGTTGTAATACTTACACAGTAAAACTGTTTTAAGTTCACAGTGAGACAGTGCACAATGGGACAGTGCTGTAGTTACACAGTGAGCACTATAGTATTTTCAAAGTGAGGTAATGCAGTATTTTGATAATGAGACAATGTGGTAGGTATACAGTGTGACTTTGAGGTACTTACACAGTGAAACACTGCTGTTAAACAGTGTTACATGTATATAGCGAGACTGTGTAGTAGTTACACATTCGTACTGTGCAGCATTTATACAGTGAAGCAGTGAAATGTACGCACAGTGAGACAGTGCATTAACTAAACAGTAAGGCAGCAATGTACATTACATAGCAATACACTATCTGTGATGGTTACACAGTGAGTCTGCTGTAGTTACACAATGAGACAGTGCTGTATTTACACTGTAAGGCAGTGATGTAGTTACATAGTGAGACAGTGAGTGTTGAAGTTACAGAGTGAGTCTGTGTTGTAGTTACACGATGTGACAGTGCTGTATTTACACTGCAAGGCAGTGATGTAGTTACATAGTGAGACAGTGAGTGCTGTATTTACACTGTAAGGCAGTGATGTAGTTACATAGTGAGACAGTGAGTGTTGAAGTTACAAAGTGAGTCTGTGCTGTAGTTATACAGTAAGGCAGGATATATTACTGTGATGCTAAATTAATAACTGATAAAGTTCTACTACAAGATCACAAGGTAGTGAAGGAAAGGAAGTGGAGAAATCGAATACCATCATGGAAGTATTGAATAGAGAAAACTAAAATCAATTAATACAAGAAGTGTCACTGTTAGAAGATTATAGAAGAGGGGAATAGATAAACAAAAATACTAAGAAAGATAGATGTGATTAAAGCAATGCGCAGTATTAGAAAAATTTCAGCACAGGTGGAAAACTTAGAAGATACACAGATAAATATAAGGGAAAAGTACAAAATAAGCAATTTATTGATTACCCAAAAAAGTTTTATAGAGAACTGGGAAATAAAGTAAAAGGAATTTAAAGACCGCCAAAAAAAGAGGAGGTAGATACATTTTGGAGGAGTATGTATGAAGATCCTGTGGGACATAACAAAGATGCTAAATGGATAGAAGAAGTAAAAGAAAGAAAGAATAAGAAGTTTAAAGGTACAAAATATGAAATGGGATGAAATAACAGCCAAAGAGATTGAAACAAAGTTAAGAAAAGCCTCTAACTGGAAAACTCCAGGCCCAGATGCAGTACCTAACTTTTGGTTAAAAGTATTAACATCTTTGCACGAGGATTTAGCCATGAGTAAGAAATATTTATATGTGCACCCCAAACAGATACCACACTGGCTAACAACAGGCAAAACAATGCTCTTACTTAAGAGTGAACCTGCAAACTACCCTAAAGATTATAGATCAATAACTTGCCTTCCGACAATGTATAAATTATACAAGGGAATTGATGCCATTTAGAAGAAAACTCAATTATGGCAGTAGAACAAAAGGGTAATAAGAGAAAGTCGTATAGAACAAAAGATCATCTGTTGTTAAATAAAGTTATAGTGGAGAACTGTAAAAAGAGGAAGAATCTAATTATGGCATGGATTGACTACAAAAAAAGCATTTGATAGGATCCCACATTCATGGATAAAAGAGTGCTTAAAAATGTATAAGATACACTGATTAGCTACATTACAGTAACCATAAAACAATGGCAGACTACTATGCAATTAAGCTACGATAAAGGACAGATTATTATCCCACTGATAAAAATTCAAAGGGGGATATTCCAGGGTGACTGTCACCGTTGCTATTCTGCCCTGCCATTAATCCATTAAGCTGTTTACTTAACAGCTTAGGCCATGCCTACAATTTGGCTCCTAGAAAACAACAAAGTCTAATGACTTCTCATCTTCTCTTTGTCGATTATTTAAAACTGTATAGCTCATCAGATGAGGAACTGAAAGCACAACTGCAGGTCGTCAAAACTTTTTCAGATGATATTAGAATGTCATTTGGTCTTGATAAATGTGCAAAAGCAACCTTTAAAGCAGGAAAATTTCAGCACCAGGAAAACATCAGTTTGGGACAAGAATGTGATATAGAAGAACTTGAGCAAAAGGGAATGTATAAATACTTGGGAGTTGATGAAGAATCAGCAGTAAAACATGAACAAATGTGAATAAAATTCAGTAAGGAATACTTAATACTTAAATTAATCCTGGGAACAGCATTGACATCTAGGAACAAGATCCACGCTATAAATCAATTTGCTCTTCCTGTCCTAACTTACAGTTTTGGAGTGATTGACTGGCCCCAAAAAGTGTTGGCTAGATTAGATATTAAAACAAGAAGGATGCTTCACGCTCACCAAATGATTTATAAAAATCAGTGAATACCAAGATTATATATTCCCCGTTCTGAAGGAAGGATGGGCCTCCTTAAATTGATTACATGTATAGATCTGCAATCGTGGGACTCCACACATATCTACTGACCTCACAAGATCCAAATATAGTGAAAGTTTTGAAACATGAGGAGAATAAATCTAAAATGACTTCTCTCCTTAATTTAGCAGTAGCATATCAACGTCAAGCAGGCATGGAAATCAAATCAGAAGTAGATAAAAACCAGGCAGCAACTGAATGTGCCAAAAAAATAAAGAGAGAATATAAGGTGAAGGACCAGATGAGAAGGCAAGAAATGTGGTAAATAGTTGCAAGTATAGAAAACTTCTGGAAGAGCCTCATATTGATCAAGAAGGAACGCAGGAATGGTTATGGAGAGGCAAATTCAATCCAAGAAATGAAAGGTTAATATTGGCAGCCCAAGAAGTTACACAGTGAGTCTGTGCAGTAGTTACACAATAAGACAGGATATACTACTGTGATGCTAAATGAATAACTGCTATAGTTCTACCAGAAGTCCATTGAACATGTGGGAGAAACAGACAAATGTAGGTTTTGTAAAACCAAATTGGAAACAGTCGCACACCTTGTTGCTGGTTGCGACACACTAATGGCAGAAGGACTGTATATTGAAAGGCATAATAATGTGGTGAGACTGTTGCACTGGAGATTGTGCAAACATTATGGTATCGAAGTGGCTGAAAAACACTGGAAACATGAGCCACAAAGCATCTTAGAAAATGATGAAGTTTATATCACATGGGATCACCCATTACCAACAGTTCAAAAGATAGATGCTTGAAAACTAGATATAGTGGTCCAAGAAAAGAAGACAAAAGTAGCACTGATTATTGAAAGCGCCACACCCAGTGACTACAGTGTCTTGTGTACAGACAGATACAAAGTCATAAAATACCAGGATCTGCAGGCAGAAACAAGAGCAACGTGGAAGAAAGATACCCAAACAGTTCCAATAGTAGTAGGAGCAACAGGTCTTATAAAAAAAATTTACAATCATACTTAGATATGTTACCGATACATGTAACTGTATAAATCGCAGAAGGAGTCATTACTGGGCACATTGCAGGTGGTGCGAAGAGCGCTGTTGGCCGACATCAAAGACTGAAACAATAGTAATTTCATTAACTTTAATCGTACTTTGACTTAGGAATGGGATCCATTCCCGTCATGGTATTAGAAACCCAAAAGATTTGGAGACATTAGATAAGGCAGTAATGTAGTTACATGGGAGACAGTCCAGTAACTACCCAGTAAGGCAGTGAAGTAGTTACATAGTGAGACAATGAGTGTTGTAGTTACATGATGAGACAGTACTGTAGTTACACAGTGAGACAGTAATGTAGTTACATGGGAGACAGTCCAGTAACTACCCAGTAAGGCAGTGAAGTAGTTAGATAGTGAGACAATGAGTGTTATAGTTACATGGTGAGACAGTACTGTAGTTACACAGTGAAACAGTAATGTAGTTACATGGGAGACAGTCCAGTAACTACCCAGTAAGGCAGTGAAGTAGTTACATAGTGAGACAGTGAGTGTTGTAGTTACATGATGAGACAGTACTGTAGTTACACAGTGAGACAGTAATGTAGTTACATGGGAGACAGTCCAGTAACTACCCAGTAAGGCAGTGAAGTAGTTACATAGTGAGACAATGAGTGTTGTAGTTACATGATGAGACGGTACTGTAGTTACACAGTGAGACAGTAATGTAGTTACATGGGAGACAGTCCAGTAACTACCCAATAAGGCAGTGAAGTAGTTACAGAGTGAGACAATGAGTGTTGTAGTTACATGATGAGACGGTACTGTAGTTACACAGTGAGACAGTAATGTAGTTACATGGGAGACAGTCCAATAACTACCCAGTAAGGCAGTGAAGTAGTTACATAGTGAGACAGTGAGTGTTGTAGTTACATGATGAGACAGTACTGTAGTTACACAGTGAGACAGTAATGTAGTTACATGGGAGACAGTCCAGTAACTACCCAGTAAGGCAGTGAAGTAGTTACATAGTGAGACAATGAGTGTTGTAGTTACATGATGAGACAGTACTGTAGTTACACAGTGAGACAGTAATGTAGTTACATGGGAGACAGTCCAGTAACTACCCAGTAAGGCAGTGAAGTAGTTACATAGTGAGACAATGAGTGTTGTAGTTACATGATGAGACAGTACTGTAGTTACACAGTGAGACAGTAATGTAGTTACATGGGAGACAGTCCAGTAACTACCCAGTAAGGCAGTGAAGTAGTTACATAGTGAGACAATGAGTGTTGTAGGTTACATGATGAGACAGTACTGTAGTTACACAGTGAGACAGTAATGTAGTTACATGGGAGACAGTCCAGTAACTACCCAGTAAGGCAGTGAAGTAGTTACATAGTGAGACAATGAGTGTTGTAGTTACATGATGAGACAGTACTGTAGTTACACAGTGAGACAGTAATGTAGTTACATGAGAGACAGTCCAGTAACTACCCAATAAGGCAGTGAAGTAGTTACATAGTGAGACAATGAGTGTTGTAGTTACATGATGAGACAGTACTGTAGTTACACAGTGAGACAGTAATGTAGTTACATGGGAGACAGTCCAGTAACTACCCAATAAGGCAGTGAAGTAGTTACATAGTGAGACAATGAGTGTTGTAGTTACATGATGAGACAGTACTGTAGTTACACACTGAGACAGTAATGTAGTTACATGGGAGACAGTCCAGTAACTACCCAGTAAGGCAGTGAAGTAGTTACATAGTGAGACAGTGAGTGTTGTAGGTTACATGATGAGACAGTACTGTAGTTACACAGTGAGACAGTAATGTAGTTACATGGGAGACAGTCCAGTAACTACCCAATAAGGCAGTGAAGTAGTTACATAGTGAGACAATGAGTGTTGTAGGTTACATGATGAGACAGTACTGTAGTTACACAGTGAGACAGTAATGTAGTTACATGAGAGACAGTCCAGTAACTACCCAGTAAGGCAGTGAAGTAGTTACATAGTGAGACAATGAGTGTTGTAGTTACATGATGAGACAGTACTGTAGTTACACAGTGAGACAGTAATGTAGTTACATGGGAGACAGTCCAGTAACTACCCAGTAAGGCAGTGAAGTAGTTACATAGTGAGACAATGAGTGTTGTAGTTACATGATGAGACAGTACTGTAGTTACACAGTGAGACAGTAATGTAGTTACATGGGAGACAGTCCAGTAACTACCCAGTAAGGCAGTGAAGTAGTTACATAGTGAGACAGTGAGTGTTGTAGGTTACATGATGAGACAGTACTGTAGTTACACAGTGAGACAGTAATGTAGTTACATGAGAGACAGTCCAGTAACTACCCAGTAAGGCAGTGAAGTAGTTACATAGTGAGACAATGAGTGTTGTAGTTACATGATGAGACAGTACTGTAGTTACACAGTGAGACAGTAATGTAGTTACATGGGAGACAGTCCAGTAACTACCCAGTAAGGCAGTGAAGTAGTTACATAGTGAGACAATGAGTGTTGTAGTTACATGATGAGACAGTACTGTAGTTACACAGTGAGACAGTAATGTAGTTACATGGGAGACAGTCCAGTAACTACCCAGTAAGGCAGTGAAGTAGTTACATAGTGAGACAATGAGTGTTGTAGTTACATGATGAGACAGTACTGTAGTTACACAGTGAGACAGTAATGTAGTTACATGGGAGACAGTCCAGTAACTACCCAGTAAGGCAGTGAAGTAGTTACATAGTGAGACAATGAGTGTTGTAGTTACATGATGAGACAGTACTGTAGTTACACAGTGAGACAGTAATGTAGTTACATGGGAGACAGTCCAGTAACTACCCAGTAAGGCAGTGAAGTAGTTACATAGTGAGACAATGAGTGTTGTAGTTACATGATGAGACAGTACTGTAGTTACACAGTGAGACAGTAATGTAGTTACATGGGAGACAGTCCAGTAACTACCCAGTAAGGCAGTGAAGTAGTTACATAGTGAGACAATGAGTGTTGTAGTTACATGATGAGACAGTACTGTAGTTACACAGTGAGACAGTAATGTAGTTACATGGGAGACAGTCCAGTAACTACCCAGTAAGGCAGTGAAGTAGTTACATAGTGAGACAATGAGTGTTGTAGTTACATGATGAGACAGTACTGTAGTTACACAGTGAGACAGTAATGTAGTTACATGGGAGACAGTCCAGTAACTACCCAGTAAGGCAGTGAAGTAGTTACATAGTGAGACAATGAGTGTTGTAGTTACATGATGAGACAGTACTGTAGTTACACAGTGAGACAGTAATGTAGTTACATGGGAGACAGTCCAGTAACTACCCAGTAAGGCAGTGAAGTAGTTACATAGTGAGACAATGAGTGTTGTAGTTACATGATGAGACAGTACTGTAGTTACACAGTGAGACAGTAATGTAGTTACATGGGAGACAGTCCAGTAACTACCCAGTAAGGCAGTGAAGTAGTTACATAGTGAGACAATGAGTGTTGTAGTTACATGATGAGACAGTACTGTAGTTACACAGTGAGACAGTAATGTAGTTACATGGGAGACAGTCCAGTAACTACCCAGTAAGGCAGTGAAGTAGTTACATAGTGAGAAAATGAGTGTTGTAGTTACATGATGAGACAGTACTGTAGTTACACAGTGAGACAGTAATGTAGTTACATGGGAGACAGTCCAGTAACTACCCAGTAAGGCAGTGAAGTAGTTACATAGTGAGACAATGAGTGTTGTAGTTACATGATGAGACAGTACTGTAGTTACACAGTGAGACAGTAATGTAGTTACATGGGAGACAGTCCAGTAACTACCCAGTAAGGCAGTGAAGTAGTTACATAGTGAGACAATGAGTGTTGTAGTTACATGATGAGACAGTACTGTAGTTACACAGTGAGACAGTAATGTAGTTACATGGGAGACAGTCCAGTAACTACCCAGTAAGGCAGTGAAGTAGTTACATAGTGAGACAATGAGTGTTGTAGTTACATGATGAGACAGTACTGTAGTTACACAGTGAGACAGTAATGTAGTTACATGGGAGACAGTCCAGTAACTACCCAGTAAGGCAGTGAAGTAGTTACATAGTGAGACAATGAGTGTTGTAGTTACATGATGAGACAGTACTGTAGTTACACAGTGAGACAGTAATGTAGTTACATGGGAGACAGTCCAGTAACTACCCAGTAAGGCAGTGAAGTAGTTACATAGTGAGACAATGAGTGTTGTAGTTACATGATGAGACAGTACTGTAGTTACACAGTGAGACAGTAATGTAGTTACATGGGAGACAGTCCAGTAACTACCCAGTAAGGCAGTGAAGTAGTTACATAGTGAGACAATGAGTGTTGTAGTTACATGATGAGACAGTACTGTAGTTACACAGTGAGACAGTAATGTAGTTACATGGGAGACAGTCCAGTAACTACCCAGTAAGGCAGTGAAGTAGTTACATAGTGAGACAATGAGTGTTGTAGTTACATGATGAGACAGTACTGTAGTTACACAGTGAGACAGTAATGTAGTTACATGGGAGACAGTCCAGTAACTACCCAGTAAGGCAGTGAAGTAGTTACATAGTGAGACAATGAGTGTTGTAGTTACATGATGAGACAGTACTGTAGTTACACAGTGAGACAGTAATGTAGTTACATGGGAGACAGTCCAGTAACTACCCAGTAAGGCAGTGAAGTAGTTACATAGTGAGACAATGAGTGTTGTAGTTACATGATGAGACAGTACTGTAGTTACACAGTGAGACAGTAATGTAGTTACATGGGAGACAGTCCAGTAACTACCCAGTAAGGCAGTGAAGTAGTTACATAGTGAGACAATGAGTGTTGTAGTTACATGATGAGACAGTACTGTAGTTACACAGTGAGACAGTAATGTAGTTACATGGGAGACAGTCCAGTAACTACCCAGTAAGGCAGTGAAGTAGTTACATAGTGAGACAATGAGTGTTGTAGTTACATGATGAGACAGTACTGTAGTTACACAGTGAGACAGTAATGTAGTTACATGGGAGACATAGTTAAAAAAACATGAAGAGACATATGAGACAA
>NC_056744.1:345990785-346084710 GCF_019279795.1 Protopterus annectens
ATTCTACAGGTGGTGAAAGCTCTAGTACCATGTGATGAGGTTTCTGTTAGTACCATGTGATGAGGTTGGCCATCAGCCTTCTCTTTTACCTACCCTGGATCCCCCAATTCATAGGAAGATGTTTCTCTTTATTGGCAAAGTACTGTTATAGTGTGGCAAAGTGGGATAGCATTGTTTTCTGCTGCAATTCACAAAGAAAAATTGGGGTGCCTTCTTCGTGGCATGCATGTCCTCTCACCTGTGTAGGATATTACCAGATGCTTGAGTTTTCTCCTGCATCCCAAAAACATGTAACAGATAAACCAGTGATTCTTCAAATTGACAATGGTGTGTGTGTGTGTGTGTGTGTGTGTGTGTGTGTGTGTGTGTGTGTGTGTGTGTGTGTGTGTGTGTGTGTGTGTGCGTGTGTGCGTGTGTGTGTTTGTGTGTGTGTGTATGTGTGTGTGTGTGCATTTCTGTGCATCCTGCAATGAACTGGGGACCCATTTATGAATGATTCCTATACCTTATGCCCATTAAGTACCAGCATAGTTCCCAAGTCCCCTGCAACTTTGAAATGAATAATGTACATAGTAGAGAATGACAAAGTGTTTGAATGAATGGTATCATATAACCACAGAAACATGGATAAGAGAAGTAGTCTCCAGAGGGCATATCACAGAATTTTGTACCCCTTCCTAGTTCCAGGACTAGTCTGACACATCCCAAAAGGTGAACTTCAGCAACTTACATTATTCTTATTTTACAGTAAATATTGCTTTTAATTTTTTTTTGTTCCCCTTGAAGCCATCTGCCGTCACCCATGTCCTCGAGCACCTCCTTGATCTTCTTCTCCAGCATCCCCTCACTTCATCATGGTCCCCATGCAGAGGACTCTATTAGTGGAGAAACTTTTGTGTAAATATCCTGGGAGTGGGCAGACAGAAGATCATGGAATCCCAGTGTGGTACCACTGTGACAGCTGTGGAGGCCTTTTGTTATGCTTACCTACTGTCCAACCTGTTACTAATATGCACATGTCATCCACGAGCCTCCAGACTAAACTATCCACTCCCCACAGAGGAACTGTAGAGCTGTGTGTAACCCCCTCTTCTCTTCATAGGATCAATGAACCAACAAAACTGCTACTCACTCCTTTTCCCCTCACAGGACTCCTTGGAGATCAGGCCCTATTCATCCATCTTCGGTCATAATCAGGGCTCCCTCCGTCTGTGCCGTGACCAATGCATTCCATAGGAGATATGTCAGAAAAAGGTAAGTTTCTATCTACTCTGCCAGACTTGTACTGTTTGTATCCTTTAATGTTCATTTTTTTGTCCCCATCTCAGGCCTTCTTGAAGGACTATGTGGTCTTAGAGTCCATTACCTGTTCAGGTAACCTAATCTATTTAAGTACTACTCTTCCTATAAAACATAGGTTCTAATATTTAGGTTAAAATCGTCCCCTTTATTTGGTAGGCATGTCCCTGCTTTCGCTTTCCTTTTGAGCTGTATGTCCTTACTCTCTTCCTTAAGTGTCTTGTACTGCATTACAAAACCTTTTTCTTCTTTTGATCCTTAACTGAGAGAAAATTTATAAATAGGTAGATCCTGCTCTCAAAGCTCCCTATAATGTCTAATATAAAGATGCCGAACAGCAGTGATCCCTGAAGTGACTGCTATGGAAACCCGCTAATCACTTCTCTTTCCTTTGAGACATTCCCCTAACTACTACTCTTTGCTTTCTGCCATTCAGTCACCTTTCTACTTTTTCAGGTTTGTAGATACATAGGAACAAGCTCGAGGCCTAGTGACCACTGAGGATGCTGGACCTTACAGGTGGCCATGTGGTAATTCATGCTTGAAGCTATGGATTGATGCGCTGCGTTTAACTGAAAGCTTAACTTTATTCAATATAGTACATTGGAATCTTTGAAGTTGTTGTGTTTTATGCAGTAATATGATATTTGTTTTTACTGAGGGAAAGTCTCATGTTCTTCAAGAGACATAACAGTATTCCAAACAAAGAGTTTCAAAAAACTGAGGGGTCCATTAATACTCTGTACTTCAAACATGTTGATAAGACGCAGTGAATAGAAAGAGTTGCTGCAGTCTGTGGCTGCAAGACAATTTAATTTACTTATTTAGTTGATGTTTCTCCTGCTCCATTTCCCTTCATTTTGAGTATCTGTTTCTTCTGATGGACTGAATCAGAGGCTCTCCAGATGTCAATTTATTCAGTACTGATCAGGTTTTCAGACTGCAACATAACCCAATCATAAAAGTGAATCAAGATGGGCTAAGATAACCTGTTTACTACAAGTCCATGCTGGTTCTTCCTTTGTAGTTTGTTGCTGTACAGGAAACCAGCTAGCATTTCCCATGGTATTTTATCCATGACTTTTTCCACTACTGAGGTCAGGCTTATAAATCTGTACTTTCCCGGGTCATTTCTAGCTCCCCCTTTCACAGTGGCACTATTATGATCACCATTCAGTCCGCTGGCAGCTTGGCTTCACTGAGTGAACTTTTGAGGACTTCTATCAGAGGTCTCTAAGTACAAAAAGTTATTTAGTATCCCAAAGGGGATACACTTTTAGGACTTCTGCATCTTGTCTCCCCTTTACTCCATGAGTTTTCTTTCTACATGTTCCCTTTGTACCTTTCAAACTCGTCTTCCTTCCTTCCTTTTTGTGACAACAAAAGTAAAAAACTCACTGAGAATTTCTGCCTTTCTCCTGTCATTGTTAAACTCCTTCATCTCAATGACCAGTCTCTGTAGCTCATTTTGATCGTCCCTCTGTCCTTTATGTATCTAAGCAATCATTGCTCCTCCCTTTATGTATCTAAGCCATCATTGCTCCTCCCTTTATGTATCTAAGCAATCATTGCTCCTCCCTTTATGTATCTATGCAATCATTGCTCTTCCCTTTATGTATCTACGCAATCATTGCTCCTCCCTTTATGTATCTACGCAATCATTGCTCCTCCCTTTATGTATCTACGCAATCATTGCTCCTCCCTTTATGTATCTAAGCCATCATTGCTCCTCCCTTTATGTATCTAAGCAATCATTGCTCCTCTTCTCTATCCGCCTGACTAGAAACATCATTTCTCTAGATGTGCTTTTGCCTTTCTTTCTTTTTTCACTCCTTTTCCTAACCTCCTCCGACTCTCGTCTGCACTCCTCTGCTCATATCACTCAACCTTCTGCTGCATAAAATCTGGACAAAGCCAAAAATAATGTGGGGACAAAGGACCAAAAATAGGGGCATGTTTTAGACATTGCTCTTGTCTACTTAGTTAGATAGAATAACAGGTTATCTGTTAGCGCACATTTTCTGATGGGTATGAAGTCTGAAATTGAAATGTTTTATCATTATTTAATGACTTCAGTCCTCATTGATTTGCCTGGAAACCACAAATTTTACGATGAATAAACCAAAAATATGAAACCGAAATCTGGACATTCTGTGAAAATTTGGACAGTTGAGAGGTATCCCTCTATTCTCTTTAAGTTATGAAATATCCTTTTCTTTTTATAGACTGCCTTCTTGACCTGCCTTCTGAAACACGTTGGCCTCTTTGTTCTCCTTGCCTTATACTGCCTTTTCCTAGCCCTTTTCCCGTAACTGTTTATTTATTTTTACTGGCCCACAGTGTTATCATTCTCTGTACTTGTCTCCAGTCTTCTGTTTTGGTCACAAAAAGTACTTCAAAGCAGTCTGCTCTTCTGTAGTCATGCACTTTGGTTTTGGTTGATTTATGTCCTGTTGCCCATAGATAACCAAAAGCATTGCATGCTCACTAACAGGCAGGGGTGCTTTTATTTCTAGGTCTGAGCTCCGCCATCCATACAAAGTATTATGTCTCTGATTTATCCTTCCTTGCTGAGCTATGAGAAAATGCTGTTTAACTAGCTGGCACTGTGGCACAGAAGAATGAAGCCCTGACCGCAAACAAAATGACTCGGGATCAATTAATGGTCCAGGAGCTAGTCAGAGAGGGTGGGAGTGAGTGGTTATTGTTAGCTGGCCCATACTGGAAGGATGCTTCAAAGCCTGCTGCTTAATTGATGCCTACAAAAGGTTGGACATCATAACAATCCTTCACAGGCAGTAACACGGTCAAATGTTCACATATCCTCCAAACAGTCTCAGCTGTTTACATGGACCAGAGGTGTGCTGTAATTGACATGCTTTGTGAGATGAATGCTGCAAGTAATACAAGGAAGCAGGGAAGCACAAATGGGGATGGAAGAGAAGAAAAATACCTTACCTCATTTCAATATGGACAGAAGGCCATCAGCTCATATACTGTACCTTTGTAATACCTTTGTAGAGTACTTACCGAATAACATACTGTTTATTTTTGGGCTAAACACATATGGCAAGTTTTGTTTCATTTCCTTCTGACTGCATTGTTTTTCAAACTGCATTTTTATGTTGGCTGAATGAAGCACATTTTCAGTTAATTTTGTTCAACAGGCAATAAAACCATGTTGGCTGATACAATCTGTAGCCAAAGCCTCATGTTTGAAGTCTGAACCATTGAGCCAATTCTATCGAGCCATTTTGATTTAAAATATTGCAGACCATTGTGGTATAAAAGCAGACTACCCATCCACAAATTGATGAATGCTTACAGCCATAAGTAAATTATTCAGATATGTGTCAAAATTCTCAATGATGTGAGGCTAAAATGTCACAGTCATGCCACATTTAGGTACCCTAACTGGACAGCCTTCAGCACCAGCTAGATTCAAACAACATGTCTGTGAAAATCAAGAAAATGAGTGGTGACTAGATGCACCCTTGGTGAAGCCCAGCACCCATCATAAATAAATTCAAGTTATTGCCACACCAACAAACATGATTGTTACTACAGTCATGCACAGACCTTCTGGAATATGCATTATTGGCCTTAGTACCCCACTTTCCCAAAGGACCTCCCACAGGACATACCCTTTCATGCAGCCTTCTCTGAGTCCACAAAACAACCCTAAATTGTATCATCAAATTCTCAGGCCATCCACACAATCCACACAAGGCTTAAGAGTTGGTCCACTCATGTTTTGCCTGGGCAGATTCCGCACTGTTTGTCCTGAATCCAAGATTTGACTACTGGTCATTGTCTTTCTATGGTGCTCTGGAATAAACCTTCCCAGGGATGTTGAGGAGGGTGATTCTTCTATAACTAGAAGACATCAGTTGTTCCCGTTTATTAAAGATGGAAATTGACCCCCAATATTACAATCCAGAAATACTGTCCTCGCTTTCCCAAACAGCACTGAAGAAGCACATAATCGGGTCCACCCCAGCTGTATCCAGCCTTCAACATCTCTGTCTGAATCTCATCCAGAATCAAAGCCTTCCCAGTACTGAGGCCTCTGGCAACTGCAGTGATTTTAATTACAGTGAGTTACCCAACCTCTGGAGATTTCAGGCTCCACCTTCTGACAAGAGGGCATTTCTGTCAGGTTAAGGAGTTCCTCCAAACACTTTCTGTTACCTTTATTTATTTTTATTTATTTATTTTACATTTGTTTACCATGATGGTCCGACTGGGACAGTGCACATTTTCAGTGGAGGCCTGGAGAGAAAAGCTCCATTCTAAGTTTACATGCAAATTGTCACATCAAATAATAGAATTATAAACAAAATTGATTAAAAAAATTAGTGTTAACACATTTACAGGATAAAAATGTAAGAAACAGGAAAAAAAATATACATAGAATCAATTAAACAAGACTTTAAACACTTGAGTACAGACAAATATATGGCTGAACTTATATATGTGGAGGAATATAACATTAGCTAGGAAAATTAAGCAGGGAGAATCCCTGCTGTACGTCATATTTAGTCTGTTGTCGATTATGACCCCTAATAGTTTTGTTTGGGAATCTGGGAAAATCCTAGTATTACTGGCAGTGATAGAAAAGTTAGCTGGGAGGTTAGTAGGTTTAGACGGATGAAAGATCATAAGTTTAGTTTTATTAGGGTTGAGAATGAGTTGTGAGTTTGCTAACCACGTTTCAATATCAGAGAAGGCTTTTTGTGTGACTTTAAGAAATTCATAAGTTCATAGGTTCATAGGTAGGTACTAGGCTATCTGCCTGAGGACATTTATAAGCCTAGCCAGAGTTTGTAGGCATTCGCCACCCCATTGATTAATTAACTGATCCTCTGTCAAGCAGAGCCAATGAAATGATCCCAGGGGTGTATTTTCTATTACCCATCCACTCATCAAGGTTTCTCTTGAAGAGTGTTAGTGAGGGGCTCTGCCTGATGTAATTTGGAATTTTGTTCCAAAGCATGGGGAGTCTCTGTGACAGGAATCTATCCCTCCAGCATGTTCTATTTATTGTTGTGGCGAGGTTTAACTCACTAGAGCACGTGGCTCGCAATGACTTGGATTTCTTTAGGTGGAGCATGTCCATCAATTCTGAGTTGGACATGGCTTTGTAAATCAGGCAGAGATCACCTCTGAGTAAGCGATATGCCACTGAGTACAGCAGGAGGTTTTTCAGTCGGGCTGCATAGGACATATGTTTGAGACCAGTAATTCTCTTGGTGAGGTACTTTTGTGGTCTTTCCAGCTGTTAGAAGTGTCTTGTGAGGTACATCCCAAATGGGGCATTGTATTCTATGATGGGTCTAATGAGTGACGAGTAGAGGGGCACTATAACCTCTTTATTTCTAGATGCGAACCCTTTAGTAATTAGATGGGTCACATAGAAGTATTTCCTAACTACTTTGGCAATATGATTGTCAAAGGAGAGATTACTATCTACCTGGGTCCCCAGATCTCTTATTACCTCTTCGGTATTAAGTTTGAGTTTTTCTGGATGCTGCACATATGAGGGTTGAATCATCTGCATATTGCATGATAGATGCTTGAGAGGAGGCAGTATTAAGATCATTTATGAATATGCTGAAGAGGAGGGGCCCTAGGATTGAACCCTGAGGGACTCCAAGTATAACAGGAAGGAGTGGGGATAGATCTTGCTTCCATTTCACAGCTTGCTGGCGGCTAGATAGATAACGGGGAAACCAGTTAACAGCCTCAGGGCTGATAGTAAGATTATTCAGAGTGGGCTGGAATGTAGGACGGGAAAACTGTACTGAAGGTTTTAGACATGTCCAAAAGACTGAAGACACTATTTTGCCATCGTCTCTGAATTTATTTACAGTAATAGTGAAACTTAGAAGACCTGTAGTAGTGCTATGATGTGGTCGGAATCCATGCTGTGACGATGAGAGGAGATTGTTTAGAAGGTGTTTAAGAAGATGAAAGTGGATACATCTTTTCAGAATTTTAGAAAGTGGTGAAAGTATAGCAATGGGCAGGTAGTTTGTTAGTTTTGTTGAATTGCCTCCTTTGTGTAATGCTGTAATATATGCAATATACACAATTTTCCAAATAGCTGGGACATACTGTTATATTATATTGTGTTTTTTAAGTATTGACAAAGGGAAGGCAATAACATGTGCTGTTAATTTTAGATCTTCTGCTGGCAAGTTATTTGTTGCCAGTGAAGTGGGTTTCAATTTCTTTACGTTTTGAATAGTTTGTTTTGGGACTGTCTGAAATGAGAATGCATCTACCACAAAATGACTTGGATTGTTGGGTGTTGGCATTGTGGGAGACTTGGTTATTCTTAGTCAGTGCTAAAACACTTTCAGTGAAGAATATGTTAAATTGTTCAGCAATATTGTTTGTGTTAACAGGTAAGTTGGGGGGGGCTGTGGTTTGGCCAGTGTGAAGTACGTTATTGATTGTGTTCCAGAATTTTTGCGGATTCATTCTCTATTTCCATTGTAAATTAGAATAGTAGTGTTGTTTGTCTAGTTTATTTTGATGTTTGGCACTGTTTCTTTGTTTGTCTAGTTTATTTTGATGTTTGGCACTGTTTCTTTGTTTGTCTAGTTTATTTTGGTGTTTGGCACTGTTTCTAAGTTGCCTGTAAATTAAATGGTTTTGGAGGGATTTATTTTTAGCCCAAGTTTGCCATGCTTTGTCCCTTTGTTTTAGGAGGGTATGGGTTTCATGGGTTAACCATGGTGTGTAGCTGGCTTTGACATGAACTATTCTTGGAGGTACAAGTCTGTTTAGAACATTAAGGAAGGTGTCATTGAACTGTTGTACAGCAGCATCTAAGGGCAGTCGCTTAAGAGGAGTCCAGTCTTTTTTTCAAGAATATTAAGTAGAATATGTAAGTTACATTTTTTCTTATTACAAACTTAGTGGAAGTTGATTAGTTTAGTAGGATTATTGTGATTTCTCAGTAAGTATGTTCCAAAGTGGTCACTTAAGTGATCTGGGAGACACCCTGCTATTTGGTAATACTGGGGTTTCTAAGTTAAGAACCAGTCCAAAATAGATTGTTTATCTGTTTTCTTGTCAATTCTAGTTGGGTGAGAAATCATTTGAGTAAAACCATGGAGGTTTAGGTAGTTATGAGGACTGTCAGAGTTACATGTCATCCAGTCTGTGTTAAGGTCTCCTGCAATAATGGTTTCCTGTGATATGGCTTTTGTGACATTTTGGAGAATGATTTTGATTGTGGTGGAATTGTTTCCTGGAGGGATGTTGATGGCTATTATATATATGCATATATATGTATATACATATATATATATATATATATATATATATATATATATATATATATATATACATAGGTACGTATCACTTCACCTAAAACTCATTTCACCTAAACTCATTTCACCGACAAGTAGTACAATAAGAATAATCAAAGGTATATGTTCTTTTCCCCACTGTAGTGCAATCCTGGTGTTGGTATATATATATATAGTAAGGGGGGTGCGGGGGGTGCAGCACCCCACATTGGGGGGTGTGGGGCATAGCCCCCCACCTAGTTGGCTTTTACCAAATAATGTAAAACAAAACCAGACAACATAAAACCAAAATAAGTGGGAGGTTGTGCCCCCTACACCCCCCAATGCAGGGGACTGTGTCCCCCACACCCCCACTAACTATATATACTAACACCAGGATCGCACTACAGTGGGGAAAAGGACATATACCTTTGATTTGCCTTATTGTACTACTTGTCAGTGAAATGAGTTTTAGGTGAAGTGATACATACCCATATATATATATATATATATATATATATATATATATATATATATATATATGTGTGTGTGTGTGTGTGTGTGTGTGTGTGTGTGTGTGTGTGTGTTCATTCTGGTTTAGTTGTAATCTGATTATGAGTAGATCTGCATTATTAATGTCAGTAATACCTATGTTTACAGCTTGTAAGTTGAGCATGTTCTTAAAGAGAATTGCTACACCACCTCCCTTCTTTTCCATTCTGTCATATCCTAGAATATTGTAACCAATTGGGGTTATTCTATGTCTGGTATATGTGGTTTCAACCAGGTTTCAGTAAGGTTGGTAATGTCTGGGTTGTAAAGGCAGAGATTTGCATGGAGTTTGTGTATTTTATTGCGCATACTTCTAAGATTTAGGTTTAGTAGTAGTAGTTCAGAACTTTTATGTAGAGTAGGTAGTTTGATTTGCATTGGGGAGGCATTGGGGGGTTTAATGAGATCATGCATTCGGCGCCTGGGTTTGGGTGGATATCACCTAAAATTATGCATTCGGTGCCTGGGTTTGGGTGGATATCACCTGAGATCATGTGCTCGGCGCCTGGGTTTGGGTGGATATCACCTGAGATCATGCGTTCGGCACCTGGGTTTGGGTGGATATCACCTGAGATCATGTGCTTGGCACCTGGGTTTGGGTGGATATCACCTGAGATCATGCGCTTGGCACCTAGGTTTGGGTGGATATCACCTGAGATCATGCGCTCGGCGCCTGGGTTTGGATAGATATCACCTGAGATCATGCGCTCAGCGCCTGGGTTTGGGTGGATATCACCTGAGATCATGCGCTCGGCGCCTGGGTTTGGGTGGATATCACCACTCAGCATACGTTTGGCTGCTGTGCGACTGAGCAACTGAAAAAGTTTGAATAGTCTTTTGTGAGATTTAAAAGAAATATTATGGAGGCTTTCATTTGTAAAGAGTAGTCGGTGTTGTTTCAGGTCTGTAAGTGTGGTTATAAACAATGATGGGGACGCAATAAAAGCTATTAGTTGTTGTTAGGGTAAGGTTATTAAATGTTGTTACTTCCTTTATATACTGATTGTCTAGTTGGAAATGCTAAGTAGTGAGGTTAGCTGTAATCATGAGGAATACAGTTAATACAAGACCCTGTGCAAACATGATAGTATTTGTGTTAGATAAATTATTTGAAAAATGATCAGTACTGAGGGAAGTTAAATTCTTGTTTGTTAAGGTATTAGTATATTACAATGTCACATAATCAAGATTTTATTTATTTATTTATTTTATTTATTTATTTATTTAAATTTGTTGACCGGGAGTGTCCGACTGGACGTAGGTCCATTTTCAGTGGAGGCCCGGGGAGAAAAGCTCCACAGTTAAAATAAACAGACAGTAGTTACATTGGATTACATAGCGATTAACAATTTAACATAGCAATTATTTACAACATATTTACAGATGAAGAACATAGTACATCAGTAGACAACTAGAATCTTTATCTGTGAAGTACATAACAGACATTAACAAATGTCACAAAGAGAAGTTCCTGCTGTATAATAAGTACTAGGCTTATGAGCATCTGAGCTTGCCATAATCAAGGTAGTTAGTGGAGTGGAAAGAAAGGTAGTGGTTGGATGGGGTGGATGATATTAGAGTGGGAGTTGCAAGGGCATAGCCAGCATGTTTTTAGGTGCGCTTTTAGTAACATTTTGAAGTGGGTGCATGATGGTACGGAGGTAATTTTGGGTGGAAGGGGGTTCCCTAATTTGCCTATGGTGCAAGAGAATAGTGCTTCACCAGCAGAGTTATTGGCTTTAGTGATCTGCAAGTGATTTTTGTTGCTGGATCTTAGTGGTCTGGTGGTGCGATAGGGTTGGAGTAGATTCTGGAGGGATGGGACATTTACTGGATGGTTTACTAGTTTATGGGTGAGTGAGAGTTGATACCACTGAAGGAGGTGAGGGAGTTCAAGCCAGCCCAGTTCAGCAAGTGAGAGACAGTGGTGACTAAGGTAGGATGCCCCTGTGGCGAATTTGGCGATTTTGTTGTAGCAGATCTCTAGCTTGTTTAGATCGCATTGCCTTAGTTCGGTATATATTGGAGAGGCATAAATTAGGGTGGAAATAAGGTGGGAATTTGCTATTGATATCTTTGCTGCTTTGGTGAGAAATTGCTTATTTCTGTATAATGCTCCTAGTTTTTTGTGGACTTTTTTTATGGTCACGGATATGTGAATGTCAAATTTTAGTTTATTGTCTATTTCCACTCCTAGCAATTTGGTGTGTTCAGTTGGGTATATAGTGGTGTTGTCTTTTGCTGTGATGTTAAAGTGAGAGTTGTTTTGAGTATGTTTGGTGGGTTGGAAGATGAGTAGTTTAGTTTTGTTTGGGTTGAGTAGTAAATGGGCATCGGATAACCAAGTTTCAACAGAGGAAAAGGCTTCCTGTGTGACTTTTTGCAGTTTTGGTAGGGACTGGACTGAGCAGATGATGGTTGAGTCATTTGCGTATTGTATGAGTGTGCCATGTTTGGTGGCAGAGGCTAGATTATTGGTGTAAACAGAGAAGAGTAGGGGTCCAAGGATGGATCCTTGGGGAACCCCTATGGAGACAGGTAGTTGGGGAGATATGTCATTCTGCCATACAATGGATTATTGGCAGTCAGACAGGTAATTCTGAAACCAGTTGGTGACTGATTGTGAGAAGGATAGGTAATTGAGGACAGAGATAAGTTGTTTGTGTGGGACCATGTCAAATGCTTTAGATAGGTCTAGGAAAGTAGCAGAGGAGAGATAGCCATTGTTTATATGCTGAAGGATAGTATTAGTAAAGGAGAGTAAGGCAATGGTGGTGCTATGGTTTGGTCGGAAACCATGCTGAGTACTGGAAAGGAGGTTGTTAGTAAGGAGGTAGTCTGAGACCTGAGAGTGTATGCATCTCTCTAGTATTTTGGAGAGTGGAGAGAGAATAGCTATGGGGCGGTAATTGGTTAGTTCTGTGGATGGTCCGCCTTTGTGGAGGGGAATTATATGTGATACTTTCCACAGTGTGGGAACGTAACTTTCTGACAGAGATTGGTTAATCAAGATGGATACTGGGTAGGCCAGAGCATCAGCTGCGATTTGTAGGTATTCACTTGGGAGGTTGTCTGCTGCTAATTTGATGGGTTTAAGTTTAGTTAAGAGTTTTTTTATGTTGGAGGTAGGTACAGGAGAAAAAGAGAAGGCAGTGGGGAGATTACTAGTTGAAGGTGTGGGTTGGAGGGGAGGGGGGTTGTGTTGTTTAGCTAGTGATAGTATGGTTTGGGTGAAGTGTGTGTTGAATGAGGTAGCAATATTTTCTGAGGAGTGAGGGATGTAAGGAGGAGGGGTACTGACTTTACCTGGGTGGAGGATGGAGTTTATGGAGGACCAGAATTGTTTGGGGCTGTGTTGTGAGGAGTCTAGGGCAGACTGGTAGTACTGGAATTTGTCCTGTTTTATTAAACAGATTAGGATTTATGCATGAAATACTTGTGGTGTTTACAGAGTATGTATGTACTGGGTAGTCACTTTTATGTGCGAGTGCAATTGTGTTGTAGATAGATATTAATTTGAAATGGGAGGGGTTAGCTGTAATTAGTATAGGAAATTGGGTGATTTGAACTCTGGAGGGTGCTTTTTGGTTACGTTTAAATTAAGGGTTTCGGAGGGATGGGATATGGGGGCAGGGTGGGGAACAGAGTGAGTTTGAGCGTAGCAAGGGCGAACAGAGCAGGATGAGCCAGGATCCAAGCCAAGGCAAGTTTGTGTATAAGAAAAACAATCAGAATAAACCACAAACTGTGTGAAGCTATAAGTTATTTCTTAACTATTTATCAGTTGGAAAACAGCATATCCTTGTATCTGTAGGCTATTGTGCTCTCAATTAAATGAACAAACACACACAATATTTGATTAGTTATAGATACTATTTGCTAACAGAAGGGAATAAAAGAGAAATGGAAGGTGAGTGTGTGTGGGGGGACTGCTTTCAAGCTGAAGCAGAGTGCTCTCCAGAGCAAATTCACCACAGGTACAAGCAAGCAAATTCTGAGGGTAATGCTACTCAATGCTAGAAGTCTAAACCTCAAAATGCATTCACTCAAGGAACTCCTTAAAACGGAGAACATCGACATCTGTGCAGTGACAGAGACCTGGTTCAAGGCTCCAAAGAGCACCCCTGCATTACCAGGCTATAATTCATACCACACCTTTCAGCCACATAACCTGGACCGAAACACTAAAGGCAGAGGCGTGTCCATATTTATTAAGGATATCCACACCTCCAGGCTAGTTGCTCAGCATAATGCATCCGAGATTATCCAAGTGCAACTAACGCTGGGCAAGACCGCAATCCAAATTATAACTTGCTACAGATCCCCCACCATGCCCCAGGATTCCTACTCCTCATTTCTTGATAAACTGGAAAATATTAGGGTACAACCCAACACCCTTACCATGGGCGATTTTAACTACTCTACCATTAACTGGGAAAACTACTCATGTACCAACTCTTTTGCTCAAAGTTTTCTGGAATTCATAAATTCCAATGCCTTGGATCAACTTATCCACACCCCCACCAGGGGCAGCAATATCCTAGACCTGGTCATTGCCAACATGGGCAACCGGTGTTCCACACCGGAGGTCAATTCCTCGTTGGTCAGATCCAACCACAAGCTAATCAGTCTAGACATCCACATCCCACCCCCACCCCTTTAGGGAAACCACTGTAAAAAAATTTCTCCAAAGCCAACTTCACGCTTCTTAAGACAGAAGTGGCAAACTTCACGACACCCATACTGATGGACAATAGAGGTACGACTGCTGAATCCTACACAAATTCACTTTATAAGCACTTACACGAGTGCATGGATCATGCTATCCCTAACAGAACGAAGATGCTATCCTCCAAAAAAAAGGAAGCCAACCTGGTGGTCCCCTGCCATAAACAAGTTCTACAATAGAAGAAAGAAACTGTTGCAAAAAAGAGTAAAATTCCATGATTGGAGGAACTTCCTGGTCAGCCTCAATAAGAAGCTCAGATCCCTCATAAAATCCTCCAAAGCTAGTTATGAAAACAAAATCGCCACTGATTCTAAAGACAACCACAAAGCATTCTATAGCTATGTCAAGAATCTCAATGACAACACTCAGATCTGCTTTGAGGTACAGCACAATGGCACTAAATATACAGAACCAACTGATATTGCCAACATCCTGGCAGATAGGTTCAGTGCTAACTTTACCTCCCTCTCACCCCCAAATAGGCCCATCTCTATACTGGAAGAATGCAAAGTTCCTGTAATCACAGCTGCACAGGTAAAAAACGCACTCTCCAAAGTCAAGAACACAGCATCCATGGGACCTGACAACATCCCAGGCTGCGTTCTACATGAACTACAGAATGAACTGGCACCCCACCTAAGCACCTTGTTCAATCAAAGCCTCACCTCAGGCTTTGTGCCCATTGAATGGTGCACAGTGATGGTTATCCCACTCCACAAAGGGAGAGCCACCACAGCCCCGGGAACTACTGCCCCATTAGCCTAACGAGCCTGGTCTGCAAGGCCATGGAACATATCATCATGGAACTTATAAACAAAGATATTGGTAATCTCCAAACTCTGGATCCCACCCACTTCAGGTTTGTAAAAGGCAGATCAAGTCCCCTAAATCTGATAGACTTCTTTGAAGCAGTCACCAAAGACGTAGACGAGGGTAAGGTGGTTCGCAGAGCCTATCTAGATCTCGCCAAGGCTTTTGACACCATCCCCCACTCTGGAATCATAGATAATCTCACTAAACTAGGTATAAATCCTTATGTCACAAGATAGGTTGCCAACTGGCTCACTGACAGAATCCACACTGTGAAAGTCGCAGACTCCAAATCTGACTTCACACCAGTGACAAGTGGAGGACCACAGGGTTTAGTTCTGGGTTCTCTCATGTTTGGTATATACTTTTCTGAAGTACAGGCTAACACAGCAGGTCTTTGGCTAATGAAGTTCACAGATGACTGCAAAGTAGGAGCCATAACTGAAACTCCTAACGATGCGGACATCCTACAAAAGGGCCTCACTGAGACAGATGCCTGGTGTCAAAGCCATGGCCTCAAGCTCAATGCCAAAAAGTGCAATGTCACCCCTTTTGGTAAAAACTCTGTACCCATGAGCTACCACATAGTCTACCTACATACCCACATAGCTACCACGTAGTCTACTTAACACTGAAAGTGTGATAAGAGATCTTGGGACACAGGTAGACAGTAGTCTCTCCTTTGATAATCACATCGCCATAGTAGTCATGAAATCCTTCTAAGTGGCACACCTCATCACAAAAGGTTTCTCATCCAGGAAAAAAAAGAGGTAATTGTTCCCATCTACTCATCACTCATTAGACCCATTATAGCGTACAGCGCCCCTTTTGGTATTTACCTCACAAGATATCTACAACAACTGGAAAGGCCACAGAAATACCTCACAAACAGAATTACCAGTCTCAAACAGATGCCCTACACAGACCGTATCAAAAAATTCCAGCTTTGCTCCATCGCATATTGCCTACTCAGAGGCAATCTCTGCCTAACATACAAAGCTATGTCAAACCCAGAACTGTTGGACATGCTCCACTTAAAGAAATCCCAATCCCTCTGAGCTACAAGCTCTAGGGACCTAAACCTTGTCACCACAATAAACAGAACATGCTGGAGGGATAGATTCCTGTCCCAGAGACTTCCCATACTCTGGAATAAACTACCTATCTATATCAAACAGAGCTCCTCATTAGCACTCTTCAAGAAAAATCTTGATGATTGGATGGGAAATAGGAAATTCACACTGGGGATCACCTCTGTGGCTCTGCTCGACAGAGGCACAGGAAAATAATTTTCTTGGGTGGCGAAAGCCAGGATAACTTTATGGCTAGGCTTGTATAGGCCCTAGGGCTGATAGCCTAGTACCTAACTATGAACCTATTAGCTCAAACAGGTAGACACATACACAAACTTAACTTTAGCTGTTTATGTTTGCAGACAGTTCAGACCTGGACTACACTTTTCATATAACAATTTATCCACCGGTCGGTGGTGTCAACTGGATTTACCTCCCGACAATATCTCCAGCACTGTTTAGCACTTGCTCAGCATTACCTGTGTAAGGTCCCAACTTCTCCTCCTGACATACCGCACATATTCTTTCTCTTTCTCCATGGCGTTTCCAAACGTTTACTATGTCTAGACTTTTATTTTAGCAACTGCTGCTGCCACAGCCTTTTGTCCTGCTGATAACTCTCAGCTGACTTTAGAGAGCCATTAATAGACATTGCCTGAAAATTCTCTTCTTTATTGCTACAGCTCCCCCCACCAGTTATGTCTGCCATTGGATCAAAGGGTTACTGCCATGACATGCACTGACCACTTTCCGGCCACAAACCCTTTCTGTTGTCTGAGGTCTTGAACATAATCTACTCAGTGTCACTGTGCCTAGCTTTACTCAGAGCTTACAAAGTCTTCTAAGAGTTAGCAGTTGAACTCATCTCAGACAGAAACCATAACTATATGTTCCATATATGTTCCATATATGTTCCATATATATGTTCCAAGTGGCCTTCATTACTCATTTGGGTTTTTCATCTCTGTATAGTGTATGTCCTTTCTGGTGTATTCAACTCATCACCAAATGATTCATCAAACATTTCTGCCATCCCTTCACTTGAGTGCCAGTACAGATGACTTCCAAGTCTGGTGGCATGACCTCAAAGCCTATCACTGACCTCTAATCCCAGGTTGTTGGGTACAAACTACACTTTACTGTGTTAAATGCATCCCCTAATTGTTCCCTAAGTTTCAACTAGAAGATGATTAATTGGATAAAAAAGCAGTTGAAATTTCAATTGGTCAAAAGTATATTTTGCAGGGAGAATAACAGTCACACAAGTGAAGAGAACAGCGGCACACAATTCATTGGTGCCAGTGGGCAAATACAAATCAGAGCAGCAATTATTTTTAATGAGACACAGTGCTCAATGTCAGCATTTGTAAACTTAAATCAACAAGCTGAAACTTCAGACCAGCTCCATGGGATGCAGAGATGAAGCCCTTACTACGTTGCAAGTGACCCAAGGTTGAGTAGCAGCTCAGATGTCTGTAGGAGCTGGCCAAGGGGGGAATGGGTAGTCAGCGGCTTTTGTTGGCTCACCCATCGGAGGGTGAGGGTTGTGGCTCTGACTCACCATTGTGTACATACATTGGGCTGCACTCCTGATTGTGTCATCCTTTGGAAGAGATGTTAAACTACGATCTATCTCCCTGAGTTGGTGCCCATCGAAAAGAGTATTAGACGTTCCCAGATGCCCTGGTCAAATTTCCAATACCAGTATAAAAAAAACCTTGAGTGTCCCTTGAAAAGGGTCTACTAGCCTAGTGGGACCAACTCAGCCAATAAAGAGTAAAGAAATGAATGAATAAATAAATAAAGTTGCCTCTATAGTAATTGTCAGAGTTCTCTTCTCCATGACTTGTAGCCACATTGAGACAAACCCGACCCCCAACACACCATCTGAGGTTTTTCACAAGTAGCAATTCCAGAATACAAGACAGAGAGAGAAATACCGAGGTACAGCACCCCAAATTCCCCAGTCAAAAAGTCTGGGTTCAGGACTCATGTTATGCATGAAGCTAAGACTATAACTAGATGTTATTTATTCACCTCTTGCACCATCTCAGGTTCTTTCCATGCCCATGGGGCACGGTTTTATTTTCCCAATGCCAGTTATTATTGCTGGAATCCAGGTTGTCAGAATATATCTCACTCATGCTTGCAAACTATGCTGACAATGAGTGTATTTTACCTCCTCCCTTCACCTTCCAGGTATTTATCTTACCACATGCATCCGCATAGCATCTATGGGCTGAATTTGGCCTGATTATGTATATGGCAATGCAACCATTCACTCACTCACTCACAAACCTGGTTCCAAGGATGGGTCATACCATTTCTACTCTGGACAATGTTCTCTTAAATAGCAAAAACGGAGAAAAGGCAATAAAAAGCACTGATAACCAGGGAAATTGCCTTTTCTCCATTTTTGCTTTTTTGTGTGTGTGACGAGATGGCGGACACCACGGAGGCAGCAACCAATTTGGATTCTCGCTCTGACACTAGAGGTGAACTGAGAAAGGTCGTAGGACAGCTCTCTCAATTGGTGGAATTGCTCACCCCAGTGTGTACTTCCTTGGATGGACTGGCTTCCGGCCGGAGCGGTGGTTTGCCGAGGGAGCAGCATGCACCAGGAACTGATGGTCCGTTTGAACCAACTAATGGCTCCACTTCTCAAGGGAACCAAGTGTTCTTGGATTTTCTGAGGCTTCTTCGTTCTGGCACCCCGCAGGCGGTTAGCAGTGGACTGTCGTCGTCTGCTATTCACGTTGATAGCGGTCCTGAGGTGGTTAATCAATGTGACTTTACCAATAAACAGCCCAACCTTGATTTTCAAGGTTTTATAAAAAAGAATTATGAAATGCAAAGAGTTACCAGTAATGTAGGGTCTGGGGACAACGCGGCAATAAACTGAATCTACTGAATTCAATTTAGAGTTCCTACTGTGTTGCGAGTATCAACTGTATCTAGTCTGGAATTTCCATTGTGTTGCGAGCTTCCCTTGTGGTTGCTTGGGCAATTTCCCTGGTTATCAGTGCTTTTTATTGCCTTTTCTCCATTTTTGCTTTTTTGTGTGTGTGACGAGATGGCGGACACCATGGAGGCAGCAACCAATTTGGATTCTCGCTCTGACACTAGAGGTGAACTGAGAAAGGTCATAGGACAGCTCTCTCAATTGGTGGAATTGCTCACCCCGGTGTGTACTTCCTTGGTTGGACTGGCTTCCGGCCAGAGCGGTGGTTTGCCGAGGGAGCAGCATGCACCAGGAACTGATGGTCCGTTTGAACCAACTAATGGCTCCACTTCTCAAGGGAACCAAGCGTTCTTGGATTTTCCGAGGCTTCTTCGTTCTGGCACCCTGCAGGTGGTTAGCAGTGGACTGTCGTCGTCTGCTATTCACGTTGATAGCGGTCCCGAGGTGGTTAATCAAGGTGACTTTACCAATAAACAGCCCAACCTTGATTTTCAAGGTTTTATAAAAAAGAATTATGAAATGCAAAGAGTTACCAGTAATGTAGGGTCTGGGGACAATGCGGCAATAAACTGAATCTACTGAATTCAATTCAGAGTTCCTACTGTGTTGCGAGTATCAACTGTATCTAGTCTGGAGTTTCCATTGTGTTGCGAGCTTCCCTTGTGGTTGCTTGGGCAATTTCCAAGGTTCTCTTAAATAGTGAAAAGTCATGCTTGAGTGTCCTTTGGCCGGTGGACCATTCTTCCTCTCAGTCCATATCCCTTCACCAGAAAGGGACTGACAAAAGCACAGAAATCCAGGTACCTCACAGGGGCACACAACAAGCCCAGTTATCTCCTCAGTACCGTAATGGGGGCGGATTAGTTTAAATAAAAACATATGTAAATAAAAAGCATCAACAAGATCTAGTTTCTGATCACTGAAATGCAGCCCTGATTAACAAAAGTGAAATCTGCAGAATGAAAGACTGAAAAGAAATTACAAAAATAGAGACCAGATACTGCAAGAAAAGGGGATATTGGCATTCAAAAAAAAGAAGGCCAGAGAAGTCGAAGTGAAAAGCAACATTCAGAAAACAGAAGGCTAGGAAGATGAAGCATACCTCTCAAGTGTACCTCATTACGAGGAACGTACCTCATTTGGGGGTCTTAAAAAGTTAATGTTCCTCAAAGTTCCTCGAAGTTCCACATTGAAAGATTCTGTCACACATTCAGTGTTAGGATTATTTTTTAAATGAAATCCATGGTAAATAGAAATGAATCATATTAATTCAATTAAAGATCTTCTTTATAAGTAAAACCAGCATATTTTAACCATCCTATGGCCTTCCTAGTTGAAGTTGTTGGTAAGCCATTAGTATGTGTTCCACATTTTGGAGATGGAAGGTTAAGAGCTATGAGATGAAGTATAGAGTTCCCTGCATATTTCTTTGCAGTGTTAAATGATGTAACACTGTCTGTGGATGTTGGTGGTCTACATAGTAGAAAATGTGTCATTAAATATTTTTTCTCAAGATGGTCAACATAGATGCTGAATGCACCTGCTTTCCAAACATGGATGTTTGCCTCCACCTACTGGTCACTATTGTAACTGCATGAGCACATAGTGTTTTTTTTAATCAAGAATGAGGAACATTGTGCTACAACAGTTTTCTGAATTGCTTGGAGCGTCTGGTTCTCAGGTTTAGTTCTCGAATGGGTTTCCTTCTGTGAGGAAACAGCATGGCCTGTATCTGTGTGGGACAAGTTTCACTGGGAGCTTTGTTCAGAAAATTAATGGATTACATTTTTACAATTTATGGAGTACTCTCAGGATGGTAACTAAATGTGGACACTTTATTTCAAAACAGATAAATGTACCAAATTGTTTCTTCCTACTGGGTATGATTTAGAAAATCAGAATAATCAGACCTTTCTCGATAACAGCATTGTTTGTTATGCAGCCAGTGAATATGAAAATGGATTTCTTCAGAACTACAATCCACAGGAGATCGAGGGGAGCCAAACAGAATGTGCAAGCCTGGAAACTTTAAGGGTCTTGTAACAACAAAACTCTGTACTTGTCAATAGGTATTAAGTAGGGAAAATGCTAGAGCACAATTTACCAACATTAGCATTGATTATAAATTGCTAAACCAGACAGCAAGCTACACAGGGAATCAGGTCATATTTTATGAGATTAGGTAGGTAAAATGGCAAGAAAAATAAATAAAATAAGAAGGAAGGAATTTATAGCAAGTTTAATTATTTATTCTGCAAGGCAAAATATTGTAGAAACTTACATTCTACTGCCAGTCCTTATGCAAACATTGATGAGATGATAAAAGCTTTGGAAATTAGGTTATGCCATTCGTTATTATCATGTTTAACTCTTTGGTGTTATCTGTTTTTCTAGACTCATGGAAGGTAGAGAAGACAATACCAGTAATGAAAAGCAATTCATGATGACACTCACAATATTTTCTTTTTTCAGCAATAAACTTTGCTTTACTTAACTAGGGGTACAATACTGTCTGGAACTAAAAGATCATCTTGCTTTCCTGCTGTTTTGGGTGAAGTTATATTCACCATTCCCTCTTAGTCACTTTGCACATGCCCAGACTGATTCACCATTCCCTCCTTAGTCACTTTGCACATGTGCAGACTGATTCACCATTCCCTCCTTACTCACTTTGCACATGCCCAGACTGATTGGCTACTGCTAACACAGCAGAAAAAGTTGATTGCTCCTATTTTCTACCACACTGACTGTATTCTGTCATCTCATGGCAGGTATCACATCTTGGGGCATAGCTATAAACATCAGGTATTCACTTCTTTGCTTATCAAGGCACATGTCTTTACAGCCTACTACCACAGCATCTTAGTAAGTGTTCTTACAATCCCTGGGGATCCATCTTGTTCACTACCTTTTACTGATGATTTTATTAAGTCAGCATTCATTGCTTTTGGCAGGGTGGCCACAGTGGTGCAGCAGTTAGTGTTGTCGCCTCACAGCAAGAGGTTCTCCGGTTTGATCCTTGGCTAGGGTGCCTTCTGTGTGGAGTCTGCATGTTCTCCCTGTGGCCACGTGGGTTTCCTCCGAGTGCTCCGGTTTCATCCCAAAGACATACTGTAGGTGGATTGGACACTCTAAACTGGCCCTAGGTGTGAGTGCATGCATGTGTGTGCCTTCTGTGGAAGGTTGGGCACCGGGCTGGCAACTCAACACCATAAAACTTCAGTGCCAATCATGAGCGGACAGGTGATCCGCTGTGGTGACCCCTAGCCATGAAAACCAAAAAGAAGAAGAAGTATTCATTGCTTTTGGCAAAGCAGTTCTGTTCGTTATTTTATGCTTGTTTTATTGTATCTTAATTTTGTAATTTACATTAATGCTTAAGCACAGTAATACATTTTAAGTAAAAATTCTAAAATCCTCCTAGTTCATAGGTTCATAGGTGTGTACTAGGCTAATGGCCCTGGAGTCTTTACAGGCCTAGCCCATAGGATTACCCTGGCATCATGCCACCTGACCTTAGTTCCCAGTGCCTCTCTCGAGTAGAGCCACTGGAGTGATTCCTGGAGTGAATTTTCTATTTCCCATCCACTCATTAAGATTTCTCTTGAAGAGGGCCAGTGAGGTGCTCTGCTTGACATGTATGGGAAGTCTATTCCATAGCATGGGCAGTCTCTGGGTTATGAACCTGTCCCTCCAGCATGTTTTGTTGATTGTGATAATGAGGTTGAGGTCTCTGGAGTGTGTGGTGCAGAGGGATTGGGATTTCTTTAGATGTAGCATTTCTAGCAGTGGCTGGGTCAGACATGGCTTTGTAAGTCAAGCAGAGATCGCCTCTAAGTAGGCGATATGAGACAGAGAATAGTTGGAGTTTTTTTAGTCTTTCCATATAGGACAAATCTTTAAGGCCTAGGATCCTCTTTGTGAGGTACTTTTGTGGCCTCTCCAGTTGTTGCAGGTGTTTAGTGAGGTACATGCTAAATGGGGCGTTGTACTCAATGATTGGCCTAAAGATGGAAGAGTAGAGGGAGACAATGACCTCTTTCTTCCTGGATGCAAAACCTTTAGTAATGAGATGTGCCACATAGAAGGACTTTCTGACCACAGTGGCAATGTGGTGGTCAAAAGAGAGATTACTGTCAACCTGTGTTCCCAGATCTCTTATAACACCTTCTGTGTTCAGTGGACTACCATCTATGTGGTAATTCATGAGACCCGGGTTTTTCCCAAAGGGGATGATGGCACATTGTTTGGCATTGAGCTTAAAGCCATGGTTCTGACACCAGTCACTGGTCTCAGTGAGGCCTTTCTGTAGGATGTCAGCATCACTCGGGAAGTTAATAATAGCTCCCAACTTGCAATCATCTGTGAACTTTGTCAGCCAGAGTCCCTTTGTGTTGGCCTGGACTTCAGAGAAGTAGATACCAAATAGGAGAGGACCCAGGACCGAACCCTGTGGGACTCCACTCGTGACTGGTTGGAAGCCTGACTTGGAGTAAGTTACTTACTTACTGTGGGTTCTACCTGTGAGGCAGTTTGCAACCCACCTAGTGATATAGGGGTTGATCCCTAGCTTAGTGAGTTTTTCTATGATTCCTGAGTGGGGAATGGTATCAAAGGCCTTGGCCAGATCCAGGTAGGCTGTATGAATCACCTTGCCTTCATCCACAGCTCTGATGACTGACTCAAAGAAGTTGACCAAGTCGAGCAGGCAAGAACGACCCTTCATAAAACCAAACTGTGTGAGATCCAGAGTTTGGAGATTCCCTATATTCTTGTTTATTAGGTCCATGATGATGCGTTCCATAGCTTTGCATATCAGACTCATCAGACTAATGGGGTGATAGTTCCTAGGGTCTGTAGTCACTTCTCCTTTGTGGAGATGGATGAATGTAGCAGTGCACTATTTAGTAGGGACAAAGCCTGAGGTGAGGCTGTGATTGAACAGAGCACACGTGAGGTGCCAGTTCACTCTGTAGTTCATGTAGAACACAGCCAGGGATATTGTCAGGTCCCATAGAAGCTGTATTCTTGGCCTTGGACAGTGCTGTTTTAACCTGTGCAGTGGTAATACTGAGTGCCTGGCAGTCTACTGGTATTGTGACTGGTCCCTTGGGGGGGGGAGAGGGGTAAAGTTAGCACTGAATCTGTTGGTCAGTATATTGGCAATATCTGTTGGCCTGGTATAGGAGGCACCATTGTGCAGTAGCACAGAGCAAATTTGGATATTGCCATGGAGATTTTTTACATAACTATAGAAGGCTTTGTGGTTGTCTTTACTATCTGCTGCAATTCTGTTTTCATAGCTAGCTTTAGAGGATTTGATGAGGGATCTCAACTTTTTGTTGAGGCTGATAAGGGAGTTTTTCCAGTCTTAGGACTTCACCTTATTCCACATCAGTTTCCTCCTTCTGTTGTAGTTTGTTTATGGTCGGGGACCAAGGCACAAATGTCAATGTTCTCCATTTTAAGGAATGCTTCAAGTGAGTGCATTTTGAGATTTAGACTTCTAGCTTTGAGCAGCATGACCCTCAGATTGCAATTGTTTGTAGCTGTTACGGTGGTAATTTGGTCTTTGGAAAAATGCCTAAAAAAGGCACTATAGGGGTGGCCCAGGGGTGACAGATGCAGGCCATCTCTGGCAAAGCATTGAGGTCTGTCAATCATGTCATCCCAGGCAGACAGATACTGGATCCCCTTAGAATGACACCAGAAACTTAGCCAATTGGTGAAATTAGTCATTTTCTGCTTGTACTGTGGTATCATTCTGGGTGATGGTAGGATGCTGCTCAGGGCTAGGGTCATACCCACCTGGGCTACATAATCCGTGAGCTCCTCCATGTCTCTTTTCCTGTACTCCATGGAGGTATGTCTCAGGTCATTCACACCCACATGTACAGAGTCATATTTGTACCTGTTGTTGAGAAACCTGAGTGTGTGCATTATGTGGCGGATTCTGGCACCTGACAGGCAACTGACGGTTACTTTCTCCTTATTCAGCCTAGTGAGTGGGACATCAGTGTGTCTCACTATCAAGTCACCCATGACTAGTGTGTTGGGCATGCTGTTTTGCCTTAGGGGCTTTGGTTGAGTGGCACGCTGTTTAGGAGAGTTATGTGTCTCATGGTTAGTGTTGTGTTGTGTTGGTCGAGTGGGTTTCTGCCTTGGAGGTCTCTGCCGTTTGGGTAGATTTTTATTGCGAGCCTCCATGAAGGTGGGTGTGCGGTTTGTGTTTTTATGTGAAGGCAGTGCTGGTGTGTGTTCTGGAGGGCTATGTGTTCCATGTGGTGTTGTGCAAGTGTTGACCTTTGCCTCTTGAGCAGCTATTCTGGTCTTGGCTGGAGAGTGCATGTCTTCCAATTTGGATATATAAGTGCATTTCTAGCAAGTCTGACTGTTGGGAGGTAAAAGGAGAGGGTTGTTAGTGTACATGAGGCAGTTGCTATATTGCCTCAGGTTGCCCAAGTTCACCAGGTTAATAGGAGAAAGCACAGGGAACTGGCCTTTAGACATGCCTGGAGGGGTGGGCATTAATAATAAGTACTGGAGCTGTTTCCTTGTAGAATGTTTAGTGCTGGTAGCACTTTTGTGTGCTACAATAATTGCTACAAGAAGTCTGGTAAAGTGCTAAACTAATAAGCTAGTAAAAGCACAGGTGAGGAGAGAACTAGTAGATCTGAGGGAAAAATTGAAGAGCAGATTTTGGCACCGCTCAGAAGCTTACAAACAGTCTGGACTAGACTAGTTACAGGAAAGGTGGGAAACAAGCGTAAACATGGGATTTTAAACCAGAAATTTGAAACAGATGGAAAAACTGCCCAAACGGCCAATATACTACAATTTCTGGGCCAGAAACCACTCCTCTCATGGTAGATAGGCTACCTAGTGCCTACCATTCCCACTGATAAGCTAGAAGGCTTCCCTCCAATACAGAAAGTCTTGGGGGGGATCAGAATCTTACAAACAGTCCTGGATACAGCAAAGCTGTATCTGGACTAGACTAGTTACAGGAAAGGCAGTAAACAAGCTTAGAATTTAGATTTTTTTTTTTACAGAAAAGCAACTAAAACAGCACTAAAAACAATTCAAGTGTAGTGCAAGTTTGCACACTAATGTGTAGCAGTATTAAAGCTAATACAGTTTAAATAAATGCAATTTATTCAAAATGTAGTCTGAACTGAATTCAGTTATTGTTGTATTCAAATCTAAACAGTTAAAAAGTGCCAAGAAATATACTTATCAGCTGAGCAGCACACTCAGTCAGAACACAGGGAGATTGTAGCAACGTTTTTTTTTTTTAGTAAAGTGGAAAGGGAGAAAGGAGGAGCATAAGATAATTCAAGGTTAAGAAACTAAGTGGGTTGGCCTTCTCAAATGTTCTCTCTGTATTAGGTCGAATGAGCTAATGACACTAGACTGGGAGGAGTGTCCCAGATCAAATTTACAGTAGGGGCGGGCAACTGCAAAACCACCAAGTATAAGAACTAAATAATGTATATGATACACTCTTTGGCAGGAAACCAAAACAAGCAAACACAAACAGATGTTTAACAAATGGAGAAAATTTCCAATTAATAGCTCACACAAAGTGAAACTAGCTAGAAATGATTTACAAACAGTGTGACAGCAAAAACCTTATTTATCAGGCCCTGTGAGGCAGATAGTTTTAATACAGCCATGCAGATTAATTTATAGCTATAAAATACAGTAAAAAGTATGCAGCAGACAATAAAAGTGCTATAAATATCTATAATAAGCAATAACTAGTAAAAATAAGCAAAAAACAAGATACGTAATGTTATATATCACAAATCAAAGTTTGCTCAGTGCCCCTCCTCCGATTAGCTCTTTGTGAAATAGCAGAAACACTCACAAGGTAACTTATTAAGTAACAGTTGAAACCTGAAACAACTTTAAAAAAAAAAGCTTGCAAGAACCAATGAGGTGCTTACTCCAAGCCGTAGTCCAGGTAACCCCAATCAGCCAATGACCATAAACACTACACTGTCACTGAAATGCAAAATGGCTTTTGCTAAACTAATTTGGCCTGGAACATGTGCTCAGACACACAGCCCCTGCAAACAAATAACTAGGCCCAGAGCACAAGCCTGAATATGGACAATTAAAGTTGAAGGAACAGTCTCTTCCCAGCTGAGATGTTTAGTTTGGTTCAGGCCCATTTCAGTGGAAACACAGGGGAAAGCTTCAGACATTAATGATGCAACACTAAGACAGGAGACATATAACAACTTTTCACTTTTAACTCTCTGCAATAAAGGACAAATGCACCATATAGTTGTGCCCTAGTTATTATTTTTATTTATTTATTTATTAACATTTTATTACCAGAAGAGTCCGACTGTGTAGAAGCCCATTTTCAGTGGAGGCCCATGGAGAAAAGCTCCAATTTATTACAAAACATTTTAAAAATAATAATTTTACAATATTTAAAAATAAAACAAAAACATCTGCAGTTTAAATAATTATAAAACTTAGCATAATATGAAAACTTTGGTTAAGAATCGGTACAAGTTATATGACAATCATTTAACATTTAGAGAGATTTTAAACAGTTGGTGGAGAAATTAAAGGTAAGTTGGTCTAATACAAACAGGAACTGCAATATGAAGTGAGGGAAGAACATGCTTATGGTATATTTGACAGAAAGTTAGGGAAGAGAATTTAATTGAAATAAGGATGTAAGTGAAGAACTTAGAGTAAGGAGGTATATGGAATGAAAAGGTACTTGTTCACATTTAGGGATATAGTTTATCCTGGTTTTGGGCAAGAAGAGAGAGATTTTAGCTAGGAAGTCTTTCAGAGTGGTTTTGAAAGATGGGAGGGAGGGTATTGACCTGAGGGCTACAGGTAAGGAGTTCCAGGCCGTAGTAACTTTGTACTAGTACAGACTATGCCCAGCAGATTTGATAGGTTTGTAGACAGACAGGAGTTTTTGGTCAGTGGATCGCAATGACCGTCTGGAAACATAGCTGTGTAGAAAGTTTTTTTAGTGCTGTACAGGCAAATAGATGCTGGATAATTTTATAACTGGTAAGAAGTTGTGTATATGTTAAATGGTGAGGCAGTTCTAACCAATTTAGGCTTTTCTGTGCTATACAGTGGTGGGTTCTGTAAGGGGTATTTGCTGCAAATTTAGCAACTTTGCTATATCATCGTTGAACTTTTAATTTTTGTAAAGCCTGAAGGTTAGTAAGGATGGGAGCACCATAAAGAAGTTTGGAGAGGAGATACGTAGTAGCAAGTGTAGCTTTAGTTGCACCAGTGAGAAGGTTTTTGGCTCCGTAAAGCATCCCTACTTTTTGATGACTTTTTCATATACAATTTTGTATAGTCAGGTTGAATGTAAGATTATCATCCACTATTACCCCTAATAATTTGCTATGAGAAGTGACTTCAGTGGTTGTATTATCAAGAGAGAGGGCTTAACATTTTGTTTTTTCATGGGAGAGACATTTGGGGAAAAAGTAGTAGTTTGGTCCTGGGTTCAGCATGAGTTGTGATTTATGAAGCCATGTTTCAGTGGCTGTTAAAGCTTATATACTAAATAACAAGGATCATAGGATCATGGGAAGTTACTAGGCTAATGGCCCTAGGGCCCTTACAAGCCTAGCAAGTTCTACCCTTATTTCCATGATCAGCACCTAATGCCCATGTCCAAGAGGAACATAGGTGGAACCCCCAGGGCCCCTAGGTGTTATGGGATCCCTGCTATCCCGGATGCCATTTTTAAATATATGTTTTTCACTACTGCTGAACATCCCTGTCAATAGCATTCTACACCATGTAGGTGTCTTTTTTCATGGAACATTTGCTTGCTCATAAGACCTTTTACTTATAAATGAATGTGTAACTCTGTAAGTTGTATTGTACTCGCTGGTTGTCTGACAACTCTATTTTCGAAGTCATCAGGCATCTGTTGTAACAGCTTTTAGCACAGTACTTTTTTTTCACTGATGCACACACCTGGTCTCTGTTATTATGTTTTATTGATTAGAAATAGTCATATTTTGCTTCTGTAGACCTGCATATTGTTTAACTGTCACTGCTGATTTGTTACCTGTAGCCAGTAAGTGTTACGTGAAATTTTCCTGTCTTGGGCTTGTAACTGCAGCTGCTGTTTTTTTGTTTATTTAGCTATACCTGATCTGCGTTCATGTTTTAGCTGTGTTTTTTACTTTCATTCATTATAGAATACTGTAGCTATACTTGATTTGTTATATTTTTTTCCTGCTGCTGCATCTGTAATGCAATCCTTAGTGTTTTGTCTTTACCTTTTTTAACCATTGTTCACAACTGTGTTTAGTTTGTGTGTTACACTCTGGCCCTTTCTCAGACTATTTCTTTTATGATTTTAGCCCCCACAACCACCTCCCCATGGCTTCATCTTATCCATTGTGTCCAGGAGCTTCCATCTACATCTGCTGCATGCTGGGTCTCATGGCTCATAAACCTATACAATCACAGCTACTAGTAAATGTATGTGTTCATTGTGGTCACCAGCTTTGTATCTTACATTATACGCTAGACTCCATATTGGTGGGAATCTTGCTCATGGAAAGGGACGCCAGCAGCCCAATAACAGTTTAAACTCCTTAGTGTTACTTTCATATTAATTTGGTCTCTAGACTTCTCCAACCTAGCTTTCTACCTAGTGCAGCCCCTTATAAACATTCTATTTACCTTCTGTAGCATCTCCACTCTGTAACTCCCTACTTCCCTGACACCTTAAAATTTCTGGCTATTTTTTTCTGTTTGTGTTTGTATGTCTATTGGGTTCTACTTACCTGTACCAATGGAAGCTAGTGGATAGCTTACAACTCCACTCAACCATTCTGGATAGAGCTTCCTCCATAATTATCTTCTTTTTCAGTTTTTTTCCTACCTTAGGTGTATGACTGATTGTTCTTCATGGTCTCCTCTTTGCGGTCTGTGTCTTAGTGCAACCTGCTCCGTTCACCTCACTACACTTGGGCTCACTCTGCTCTCCTACCCTACCCCCATTCCTACCCATCCCACCCTCCTGTAATGTATAGCTAACCAAGTCACTCCCCTTAATGACCTCACCCTCTAACAAAGAATCCTCACTCAGTGGTATTTCCCTTCTCTTGTGGGTCTCCCATAACTCTCTTACACTTCCTCATTTCTTCCCTATAACTCTCTAACACTTTTCTCATTAGCCTTATCTTCCACATATTATTACTTACACATCCAAACTATACTCCTCCTCTCTCCTCCTACATTATTATTCTCTCTTCATATTCTTTCTCAATTGGCTCCATTTTCCACTAACCTGTCCAACAACTCTCTGTCCCACCTAAGTACCTTTATACCCCCTCTCTATAACAACATTCTTTTAATACAACAGATATCTTATCATCTTGACCTACCCTTCCCCTACCATTTCACTCTTACTTCTTCATTAGTATCTTTACCATGACTTGAATAAAACCAATCATCTCCCTCACTTCCTTGTTATCTCTGCTATTAGTAGTTTTTCATACCACCTTCTACCAATCCTATTATCTCATAATCTACCCCGCTCCTACTCTGCCTATTATGCGGAACCTTTACCACTACAGAGCCATTGTTCACATCTCCCCACACCTGTTTAACACTTCTACTTCACTACATTTCTCTTTTAGATATTTCCACACTCATAACTCTTCTTATTGCCTTTATAAACATTACAGACTTTTCTCTTTCTACACTGCCTCATCCACATTAAACTCCAGTCTGACATCCACTCAAACTCAGGCCCCTTACTCCCTACTACCTCAAACTTTCTTCATCCTCTCCACCCAAATACTGATGTATCCCACTTCCCACCTCTAAAAAGAAGCAACTCTGACCTACTTGTAGTAAATTTCACCCTCATGAGCCTTCTCAATAAAGTTCATGAATTCCATGTTGCCATTGCCCTGTACTCCCAAATAGAGCCATAATTACTGAACCCTGGCTTAAGCCACATAGACAAACTGAAGAAATACTTCCTACTGGCTATAGTATCTTCAGAAATGATAGATTATCCAAATGTGGCAATGGCATTTCTATAATGTTTAAAGACAACCTCAATCTAGTACAACTCAACACTTCTCCACCTGACCTCCTTAACTCTGAAATTTTAACTACATGTTTAGATATTGGCACCCATAAGTCCATTATCATTATAGCCACCTACCTTCCCCCTGCTAATAACCTCTCTAACATTGAAAGCATCCTTGAATGGGCATACTCCATTTTTGTTAAGAAGCTATTATACTTGGTGACTTTAACCTTGATAGGCTTACCTGTTCCTCTAATTCTCCCACTAGCTTTATTAACATATGCCTTCAGTCAAAACATTACTCATTCTATGCACATTGACAAGGTCACCAACAGGCAATCTATACTTAACTGGATTCTAACAAACAAAGCCAATATTAGCTATGGTACTTGTCTTCCAGATTCCTTAAGTGATCACTTCCCAACCTATCTTATCAGAAAATGTACACATAGCACCAACAATGTAACATTCCACTATATTCATAACAAAAAACAGTCTTCCCCCACAATATTCAACATACTTTTACAACAATATGACTGGTCACCTCTAAAAACCCTTCAATTGGATCTTGCAGTACAGTACTTTAATAATGCTTTCCTGCAGATACTTAACAACCTTGCCCTAATCAGGAAAATTCGTACCAAAGCCAAACAACTTCCTTGGTTATCTAAAGAAACAATTCTTCTACTTAAGCAAAGGGACAAAGCCTGGACTCTATCTTAATAACAGAAATAAAACCAATTATGCTTCCCAACTACAACTTAGAAATCAAGCCAAAAAACAATTAAACAAGACAAAAAAAACTTACTTTCAATCATGTGAACTGAAATACCAAAACAACCCCCAAATATTCTGGCAAATATTCTGGCAAACAATCAACCTACTTCTTAACCCTGGAAAACCTACTACTCCACCCCCAGCAACTAGCAGCTCTACAGGTTGTATAGTCACTCGATTTAAAACCCACTTTATTACCACCATAACCTTATTACTAAACAAAACAGCACATTTCCCACTTTCCACACCCTCCCCCACTGACCTTAATATTCCCTGTTCTCTCTTAGACCAATTCAAACTAGTTATATACAAATTCTTCTAGGTAAATTAAAACCATGTACTCTTGTTGCTGATCAGCTTTCTGGTGACTTTCTAAAACTGGCTGCCACAGCCATCTCTTACCCTACATCTATCCACATTAACTGTTCTGTCTCTGAACAGTATGTACCACTTCTCTGAAAATATCCCATGTCATAACCCCTTCACAAAGGTGGCCTCTCCACTGACCTTTCCAACTACAGACCTATAGTGATTCTCTCACCACTAACCAAAAATCTTACAAAAATGTTTACATAAACAAACATTAGAATACTTCCTTAAGAACAACCTATTATCTGATACGCAACATAGCTTTTGCCCCCAAAGTAGTACTAATACTGCTCTTATAAGTTTCACCAGTACTGTAAATCATCTCAGAAATAAAAGCCAACTTTATCTGCCACCTTCCTTGATATGTCAAAAGCCTTTGACATGGTATCTCATCAAACACTTCTCAATAAACTTACCACTTTCAATTTCAGCCCCGAAACCTTACACTAGTTTCATAGTTCTCTCTCCAATTGTAAACAAGCCATCTTATTGGATAATAAACTCTCTCCCCTACTGCCCATTGCTGTTGGTGTCCCACAAGGCTCCATTCTTGGCCCCCTACTTTTCATTATTTTTAACAATGATCTTTGTTCCGCTGCCAAACCTGCCTCAATCATTCAATATACAGATGATGCTTCCCTTATCTGCTCTACCCCCACCTTGAATGAACTCAAGAAAAAAACAGGTTGCCCTCCATAGCATTGAAAAACACATATCAGACCACCAACTTATATTGAATCCTAACAACACCAAGCTTATGGTCTTTACCAATACCTCTATAAAATACCCAAGCACTTCTCTCTATTCTTTCCTCCAATGGCACAATAATTAAACCAGTAGAACAAACAAAACCTCTCAGAGTTACTTTAGACAATGGCCTGAAGTTTGATAAACACATAGCATTAACAATTTAAAAAGTCCATGTAAAACTTGGTGCTCTTTATAGGGCTAAACCCTATCTCACCAATCATGCCAGACTTACAACAGTTAGGATTCATCTTCTATCTACCCTTCTTTACTGTTCTCAGTTATTCACCAACCTCCGTAAATCAGATTTTTATAACCTCGAATCTTGCTATAATAAAATAGCAAAATTCACCTCCAGCCAGCCTCACAGATCACATCATTGCACTGCCCTTTATCACCTTAACTGGATTGAACTCCCTAACTTACTTTCTCTCAATCAACTAATAGTTGCCCATTCTAGTATCCATAAACCAGTCTACTGTATCTGACCTTGTTCAACCCTACACTAATCTCATCTAACTCAGGTCAGCAAATAAAGTATTACTCAATTGCGACAGTATCAGTATTAGCAGTATACTGAAGGTAAAAAGAAATAAATTATGATGGTTTCACAACATTTAATGTGTTCCAACTTGGATATTAATATTTTATGAAACACAGTTAGAAACTTGTTTAAAAAGAAAATGTTTTCAAATGAAGTTGAACAATACTTGATTTTTTATGTATGAATTCTATTTAAATTAAGGTAAATTTATTTTATGAAACAATGAAATAATGAAATAATGAATTAAATAATGGAGTATTTTATACACAAACACCATACTTATGTAAACCAAACAAGATGAGAACAGTAATGCTTTGAATACTCCACAGTATTTTGTAGATGAAGATTTTAAAACAAACATATTTTATATATGGACACATTTATATTGTGATTTTACATACTTTATATTTTATTTTTTTGCTCTATTTTAATAGTTTTGTGAATTTTTTTGTAATATGTAGATCCACAAGTAACATTAATTCAGTAAACAAGATGAGTTTAGTGTACAACACCTATTAAAGCCCTTTACTAGAATTACACAGAGGAGAATGAAGCACTATGGCACTTTAAATGTGGACGCTTATTGAATTTTAATTGTACTTTAATTGTTAAATTGGCTTATCAGTTTGTGTATTTAACCAGCATGGCCACATTCACATTTCCACCTTGAAAAAGCCTGGAATAGTCCAGGCGTGGTTAACTTGATTCTACTTTATTTGTTGCTCTTGTCGAATAAAAGTTCTTTTTGAAGCTACTTGGTTCAGTTGCACCGTAGAACTTCTGGCATTTGTCTATGTACTGTTTGGATTTGGCATTACTTTTGGAAACTAAAGCTAGTTTCCGTCAGCATTCCTAATTTGGTATCCTCTACACTTTTTGGTTCGAACTGGTGTGTTCTTTCTTTCTGTGTGTTCATTGAATCCTAACAACACCAAGCTTATGGTCTTTACCAATACCTCTATAAAATACCCAAGCGCTTCTCTCTATTTTTCCCTCCAATGGCACAATAATTAAACCAGTAGAACAAACAAAACCTCTCGGGGTTACTTTAGACAATGGCCTGAAGTTTGATAAACACATAGCATTAACAATTTAAAAAGTCCATGTAAAACTTGGTGCTCTTTATAGGGCTAAACCCTATCTCACCAATCATGCCAGACTTACAACAGTTAGGATTCATCTTCTATCTACCCTTCTTTACTGTTCTCAGTTATTCACCAACCTCCGTAAATCGGATTTGAATAACCTCGAATCTTGCTATAATAAAATAGCAAAATTCACCTCCAGCCAGCCTCACAGATCACATCATTGCACTGCTCTTTATCACCTTAACTGGACTGAACTCCCTAACTTACTTTCTCTCAATCAACTAATAGTTGCCCATTCTAGTATCCATAAACCAGACTACTGTATCTGACCTTGTTCAACCCTACACTAATCTCATCTAACTCAGGTCAGCAAATAAAGTATTACTCAATTATCAAAACCCATAACTTTCATGGTGACTCATTATACACATATACACACACACACACACACACATATATATATATATATATATCTATATATCTATATATATATATATATATATATATATATATATATATATATATATATATATATATATATACATGCAATTTTATAATCTCTGTTTCAATTGTATGCATATTTTAAACTTCTGTTTTTGTCATGTTTGTACCATTGCTTTATCGTATTGTAGTATTTATATTTTTCCGTAACTTTGTGTAACTTCTTTTGGAGTTTTCCTCCCCGAGTCTCCGCTGAAAACGGGCTACTGTCCCATTTGGACACTGCCTGGTAATCAAATGTAAATAAATAAATAAAATAAATAAATTTACGGTTACCCATCCAATTGTCCAGATTGTGTTTAAAGAGGGCCAATGAAGTTCTCTGTTTGACATGAAGTGGGAGTTTAAAAGCCTGTTATTGAAGCTGTTGTTTTGAAGATGTCTTTCTGCCATTTTGGTTGTTTAGCAAGTTTTGAATACTCAGATGAAATACTAATACCTGTGGTGCAACACTTTTCCAATATTTACATTGTTTTTGTTCTCCTGAGCGTTCTTTAGTGGAATTCACTTCTTTTTCTGGATTTCAACTTTGTACAGTACTCTGCAGGACCCTTTGTGACCTTGAAGGAAATCATTATAATAGCTTTGCACAGTACTCTGCATGACACTGTCCGACCATGAAGGATATCATTATGACAGCTTTGTATAGTACTCTGCATGACCCTGCATGACCATGATGAATATCATTATGACAGCTTTGTACAGCACTCAACATGACCCTGTGTGACCATGAAGGATATCATTATGACAGCTTTGTACAGCACTCACCATGACTCTGTATGACCATGAAGGATATCGTTATGACAGCTTTGTACAGCACTCAGCATGACTCTGTGTGACCATAAAGGAAATCGTTATGACAGCTTTGTACAGCACTCAGCATGACACTGTGTGATAATGAAGGATATCGTTATGACAGCTTTGTACAGCACTCAGCATGACTCTGTGTGACCATGAAGGATATCGTTATTACAGCTTTGTACAGCACTCAGCATGACTCTGTGTGACCATAAAGGATATCATTATGACAGCTTTGTACAGCACTCAGCATGACTCTGTGTGACCATGAAGGATCTCAGTATAACAGCTTTATACAGTACTCAGCATGACCCTGTGTGACCATGAAGGATATCATTATGACAGCTTTGTACAGAACTCATCATGACTCCGTGTGACCATGAAAGATATCGTTATAACAACTTTGTACAGCTCTCAGCATGACTCTCTGTGACCATGAAGGATATTGTTATGACCACTTTGTACAGCACTCAGCATGACTCTGTGTGACCATGAAGGATATTGTTATGACAACTTTATACAGCTCTCAGCATGACTCTGTGTGACCATGAAGGATATCGTTATGACAACTTTGTACAGCACTCAGCATGACTCTGTGTGACCATGAAGGATATCGTTATGATAGCTTTGTACAGCACTCAGCATGACTCTGTGTGACGATGAAGGATATTATAACAGCTTTGTACAGTACTCAGCATGACCCTGTGTGACCATGAAGGATATCGTTATGACAGGCTTGTAGAGAACTCATCATGACTCTGTGTGACCATGAAGGATATTGTTATGACAACTTTGTACAGAACTCATCATGACCCTGTGAGATCATGAAGGATATCGTTATGACAACTTTGTACAGCACTCAGCATGACTCTGTGTGACCATGAAGGATATTGTTATGACAGCTTTGTACAGCACTCAGCATGACTCTGTGTGACCATGAAGGATATCGTTATGACAGCTTTGTACAGCACTCAACATGGCCCTGTGCGACCATGAAGGATATCATTATGACAGCTTTGTGCAGCACTCATTATGACCCCTTGCGACCATGAAGGATACCATTATGACAGCTTTCTACAGCATTCAGAATGACTCTGTGTCACCATGAAGGATACTGTTATGACAGCTTTTTAGAGCACTCAGCATGAGTCTCTGTGTGACCATGACAGATATTGTTCTGACAGCTTTGTACAGCACTCTGCATGACCCTGTGTGACCATGAAGGATATTATGACAGCTTTCTACAGTACTCTGCATGATCTTGTGTGACCATGACAGATATTATTATGACAGCTTTTTACAACATTCAGCATAAGTCTCTGTGTGACCATGACACATATTGTTCTGACAGCTTTGTACAGCACTCTGCATGACCCTGTGTGACCATGAAGGATATTATTATGACAGCTTTGTACAGCACTCATCATGACCCTGTGTGACCATGAAGGATATCATTCTGACAGCTTTGTACAGCACTCAGCATGACCCTGTGCGACCATGAAGGATATCATTATGACAGCTTTGTACAGAACTCATCATGACCCTGTGTGACCATGAAGGATATCATTATGACAGCTTTGTACAGTACTCTGCATGACCCTGTGTGACCATGACGAATATCATTATGATAGCTTTGTACAGCACTCAACATGACCCTGTGCGACCATGAAGGATATCGTTATGACAGCTTTGTACAGTACTCTGCATGACCCTGTGTGACTGTGAAGGATACCATTATGACAGCTTTGTACAGCACTCAACATGACCCTGTGTGACCGTGAAGGATATCATTATGACAGCTTTGTGCAGCACTCATTATGACCCCTTGCGACCATGAAGGATACCATTATGACTGCTTTGTACAGCACTCAGCATGACTCTGTGTGACCATGAAAGATATCGTTATGACAGCTTTGTACAGTACTCTGCATGACCCTGTGTGACCATGAAGGATATCATTATGACAGCTTTGTACAGCACTCAGCATGACCCTGTGCAACCATGAAGGATATCATTATGACAGCTTTGTACAGCACTCAACATGACCCTGTGTGACCATGAAGGATATCATTATGACAGCTTTGTACAGCACTCACCATGACTCTGTATGACCATGAACGATATCGTTATGACAGCTTTGTACAGCACTCAGCATGACTCTGTGTCACCATGAAGGATATGATTATGACAGCTTTGTACAGCACTCAGCATGACTCTGTGTCACCATGAAGGATATCATTATGACAGCTTTCTACAGCACTCAGCATGACTCTGTGTGACCATGAAGGATATCGTTATGACAGCTTTGTACAGCACTCAGCATGACTCTGTGTGACCATGAAGGATATCATTATGACAGCTTTGTACAGCACTCAGCATGACTCTGTGTGACCATGAAGGATATCATTATGACAGCTTTGTACAGCACTCAGCATGTCTCTGTGTGAACATAAAGGATATCGTTATGACAGCTTTGTACTGCACTCAGCATGACTCTGTGTGACCATGAAGGATATCGTTATGACAGCTTTGTACTGCACTCAGCATGACTCTGTGTGACCATGAAGGATATCATTATAACAGCTTTGTACAGTACTCAGCATGACCCTGTGTGACCATGAAGGATATCATTATGACAGCTTTGTACAGTACTCAGCATGACCCTGTGTGACCATGAAGGATATCATTATGACAGCTTTATACAGCACGCATCATGACTCTGTGTGACCATGAAGGATATTGTTATGACAACTTTATACAGCTCTCAGCATGACTCTGTGTGACCATGAAGGATATCGTTATGACAACTTTGTACAGCACTCAGCATGACTCTGTGTGACCATGAAAGATATCATTATAATAGCTTTGTACAGCACTCAGCATGACTCTGTGAGACCAGAAAGGTTATCGTTATGACAGCTTTGTACAGCACTCAGCATGACTCTGTGTGACCATGAAGGATATCGTTATGACAACTTTGTACAGCACTCAGCATGACTCTGTGTGACCATGAAGGATATCATTATGACAGCTTTGTACAGCACTCAGCATGACTCTGTGTGACCATGAAGGATATCATTATGACAGCTTTGTACAGCACTCAGCATGACTCTGTGTGACCATGAAGGATATCGTTATGACAGCTTTGTACAGCACTCAGCATGACTCTGTGTGACCATGAAGGATATTGTTATGACAGCTTTGTACAGCACTCAGCATGACTCTGTGTGACCATGAAGGATATCATTATGACAGCTTTGTACAGCACTCAGCATGACTCTGTGTGACCATGAAGGATATCGTTATTACAGCTTTGTGCAGCACTCAGCATGACTCTGTGTGACCATGAAGGATATCATTATGAAAGCTTTGTACAGCACTCTGCATGACTCTGTGTGACCATGAAGGATATCATTATGACAACTTTGTACAGCACTCAGCATGACTCTAGGTGACCATGAAGGATATCATTATGACAATATTGTACAGTACACTGCATGACTCTGTGTGACCATGAAGGATATCATTATGACAATATTGTACAGTACTCTGCATGACTCTGTGTGAACATGAAGGATATCGTTATGACAGCTTTGTACAGCACTCAGCATGACTGTGTGACCATGAAGGATATCGTTATGACAACTTTGTACAGCACTCAGCATGACTCTGTGTGACCATGAAGGATATCATTATGACAACTTTGTACAGCACTCAGCATGACTCTGTGTGACCATGAAAGATATCATTATAATAGCTTTGTACAGCACTCAGCATGACTCTGTGTGACCATGAAGGATATCATTATGACAACTTTGTACAGCACTCAGCATGACTCTGTGTGACCATGAAGGATATCGTTATGACAGCTTTGTACAGCACTCAGCATGACTCTGTGTGACCATGAAGGATATCGTTATGACAACTTTGTACAGCACTCAGCATGACTCTGTGTGACCATGAAGGATATCGTTATGACAGCTTTGTACAGCACTCAGCATGACTCTGTGTGACCATGAAGGATATCATTATAACAGCTTTGTACAGTACTCAGCATGACCCTGTGTGACCATGAAGGATATCATTATGACAGCTTTGTACAGAACTCATCATGACTCTGTGTGACCATGAAGGATATCATTATGACAACTTTGTACAGCACTCAGCATGACTCTGTGTGACCATAAAGGATATCATCATGACAGCTTTGTACAGCACTCAGCATGACTCTGTGTGACCATGAAGGATATTATTATGACAACTTTATACAGCACTCAGCATGACACTGTGTGATAATGAAGGATATCGTTATGACAGCTTTGTACAGCACTCAGCATGACTCTGTGTGACCATGAAGGATATCGTTATGACAACTTTGCACAGCACTCAGCATGACTCTGTGTGACCATGAAGGATATCGTTATGACAGCTTTGTACAGCACTCAGCATGACTCTGTGTGACCATAAAGGATATCATTATGACAGCTTTGTACAGAACTCATCATGACTCCGTGTGACCATGAAAGATATCATTATAACAGCTTTATACAGTACTCAGCATGACCCTGTGTGACCATGAAGGATATCATTATGACAGCTTTGTACTGAACTCAGCATGACTCTGTGTGACCATGAAGGATATCGTTATGACAGCTTTGTACAGCACTCAGCATGACTCTGTGTGACCATGAAGGATATCATTATGACAGCTTTGTACAGCACTCAGCATGACTCTGTGTGACCATGAAGGATATTGTTATGACAGCTTTGTACAGCACTCAGCATGACTCTGTGTGACCATGAAGGATATCATTATGAAAGCTTTGTACAGCACTCTGCATGACTCTGTGTGACCATGAAGGATATCGCTAAGACAACTTTGTTCAGTACTCAGCATGACTCTGTGTGACCATGAAGGATATCATTATGACAGCTTTGTACAGAACTCATCATGACTCTGTGTGACAATGAAGGATATCATTATGACAACTTTGTACAGCACTCAGCATGACTCTGTGTGACCAAGAAGGATATCGTTATGACAACTTTGTACAGCACTCAGCATGACTCTGTGTGACCATGAAGGATATTATGACAACTTTGTGCAGCACTCAGCATGACTGTTTGTGAACATGAAGGATATCATTATGACAACTTTGTACAGCACTCAGCATGAGTCTGTGTGACCATGAAGGATATCGTTCTGATAGCTTTGTACAGAAATCATCATGACTCTGTGTGACCATGAAGGATATCATTATGACAGCTTTGTACATCACTCAGCATGACTGTGTGTGACCATGAAGGATAGCATTATGACAACTTTGTACAGCACTCAGCATGACTCTGTGTAACCATGAAGGATATCGTTATGACAACTTTGTACAGAATTCATCATGACTCTATGTGACCATGAAGGATATCATTATGACAAATTTGTACAGCACTCAGCATGACTCTGTGTCACCATGAAGGATATGATTATGACAGCTTTGTACAGCACTCAGCATGACTCTGTGTGACCATGAAGGATATCGTTATGACAGCTTTGTACTGCACTCAGCATGACTCTGTGTGACCATGAAGGATATTGTTATGACAACTTTATACAGCTCTCAGCATGACTCTGTGTGACCATGAAGGATATCGTTATGACAACTTTGTACAGCACTCAGAATGCCTCTGTGTGGCCGTGAAGGATATCATTATGACAACTTTGTACAGCACTCAGCATGACTCTGTGTGACCATGAAAGATATCATTATAATAGCTTTGTACAGCACTCAGCATGACTCTGTGAGACCAGAAAGGTTATCATTATGACAGCTTTGTACAGCACTCAGCATGACACTGTGTGATAATGAAGTATATCGTTATGACAGCTTTGTCCAGCACTCAGCCTGACTCTGTGTGACCATGAAGGATATTGTTATTACAGCTCTGTGCAGCACTCAGCAAGACTCTGTGTGACCATAAAGGATATCATTATGACAGCTTTGTACAGCACTCAGCATGACTCTGTGTGACCATGAAGGATATCATTATAACAGCTTTGCACAGTATTCAGCATGACCCTGTGTGACCATGAAGGATATCGTTATGACAGCTTTGTACAGAACTCATCATGACTCCGTGTGACCATGAAAGATATCATTATAACAACTTTGTACAGCTCTCAGCATGACTCTCTGTGACCATGAAGGATATTATTATGACCATTTTGTACAGCACTCAGCATGACTCTGTGTGACCATGAAGGATATTGTTATGACAACTTTATACAGCTCTCAGCATGACTCTGTGTGACCATGAAGGATATCGTTATGACAACTTTGCACAGCACTCAGCATGACTCTGTGTGACCATGAAGGATATCATTATGACAGCTTTGTACAGTACTCTGCATGACCCTGTGTGACCATGAAGGATATCATTATGACAGCTTTGTACAGCACTCAGCATGACTCTGTGTGACCATGAAGGATATCGTTATTACAGCTTTGTACAGCACTCAGCATGACTCTGTGTGACCATAAAGGATATCATTATGACAGCTTTGTACAGCACTCAGCATGACTCTGTGTGACCATGAAGGATATCATTATGACAACTTTGTACAGCACTGAGCATGACTCTGTGTCACCATGAAGGATATCATTATGACAACTTTGTACAGCACTCAGCATGACTCTGTGTGACCATGAAGGATATCGTTATGATAGCTTTGTACAGCACTCAGCATGACTCTGTGTGACGATGAAGGATATCATTATGACAAGCTTTGTACAGTACTCAGCATGACCCTGTGTGACCATGAAGGATATCATTATGACAGCTTTGAACAGCACTCACCATGACTCTGTGTGACCATGAAGGATATCGTTATGACAGCTTTGTACAGCACTCAGCATGACTCTGTGTGACCATAAAGGATATCATTATGACAGCTTTTTACAGTAATCAGCATGACTCTGTCTGACCATAAAGTATATCATTATGACAGCTTTGTACAGCACTCAGCATGACTCTGTGTCACCATGAAGGATATCATTATGACAGCTTTCTACAGCACTCAGCATGACTCTGTATGACCATGAAGGATATCGTTATGACAACTTTGTACAGCTCTCAGCATGACTATGTGTGACCATGAAGGATATCGTTATGACAACTTTGTACAGCACTCAGCATGACTCTGTGTGACCATGAAGGATATTGTTATGACAACTTTGTACAGCACTCAGCATGACTCTGTGTGACCATGAAGGATATCGTTATGACAACTTTGTACAGCACTCAGCATGACTCTGTGTGACCATGAAGGATATCATTATGACAACTTTGTACAGCACTCAGCATGACTCTGTGTGACCATGAAGGATATCGTTATGACAGCTTTCTACAGCACTCAGCATGACTCTGTGTGACCATGAAGGATATCATTATGACAACTTTGTACAGCACTCAGCATGACTCTGTGTGACCATGAAGGATATCATTATGACAACTTTGTACAGCACTCAGCATGACTCTGTGTGACCATGAAGAATATCGTTATGACAACTTTGTACAGAACTCATCATGACCCTGTGTGACCATGAAGGATATCATTATGACAACTTTGTACAGCACTCAGCATGACTCTGTGTGACCATGAAGGATATCGTTATGACAACATTGTACAGCACTCAGCATGACCATGTGCGACCATGAAGGATATCATTATGACAACGTTGTACAGCACTCAGCATGACTCTGTGTGACCATGAAGGATATCATTATGACAACTTTGTAGAGCACTCAGCATGACTCTGTGTGACCATGAAGAATATTGCTATGACATTTTTGTACAGGACTCTGCATGACTCTGTGTGACCATGAAGGATATCATTATGACAGCTTTTTACAGCACTCAGCATGACCCTGTGTGACCATGAAGGATATCGTTATGACAGCTTTGTACAGAACTCATCATGACTCTCTGTGACCATGAAGGATATTATTATGAACACTTTGTACAGCACTCAGCATGACTCTGTGTGACCATGAAGGATATTGTTATGACAACTTTTAACAGCACTCAGCATGACTCTGTGTGACCATGAAGGATATTATGACAACTTTGTACAGCACTCAGCATGACTGTGTGTGACCATGAAGGATACCATTATGACTGCTTTGTACAGCACTCAGCATGACTCTGTGTGACCATGAAGGATATCGTTATGACAGCTTTGTACAGTACTCTGCATGACCCTGTGTGACCATGAAGGATATCATTATGACAGCTTTGTACAGCACTCAGCATGACCCTGTGCAACCATGAAGGATATCATTATGACAGCTTTGTACAGTACTCTGCATGACCCTGTGTGACCATGACGAATATCATTATGACAGCTTTGTACAGCACTCAGCATGACCCTGTGCAACCATGAAGGATATCATTATGACAGCTTTGTACAGCACTCACCATGACTCTGTATGACCATGAAGGATATCATTATGGCAGCTTTGTACAGTACTCTGCAGGACCCTTTGTGACCTTGAAGGAAATCATTATAACAACTTTGTACAGCACTCAGCATGACTTTGTGTGACCAAGAAGGATATCATTATAATAGCTTTGTACGGCACTCAGCATGACTCTGTGAGACCAGAAAGATATCATTATAATAGCTTTGTACAGCACTCAGCATGACTCTGTGTGACCATGAAGGATATCATTATGACAGCTTTGTACAGCACTCAGCATGACTCTGTGTGACCATGAAGGATATCATTATGACTGCTTTGTACAGCACTCAGCATGACTCTGTGTGACCATGAAGGATATCGTTATGACAGCTTTGTAGAGAACTCATCATGACTCTGTGTGACCATGAAGGATATCATTATGACAGCTTTGTACAGCACTCAGCATGACCCTGTGTGACCATGACGAATATCATTATGACAGCTTTGTACAGCACTCAACATGACCCTGTGTGACCATGAAGGATATCATTATGACAGCTTTGTACAGCACTCACCATGACTCTGTATGACCATGAAGGATATCGTTATGACAGCTTTGTACAGCACTCAGCATGACTCTGTATGACCATAAAGGATGTCATTATGACAGCTTTTTACAGTAATCAGCATGACTCTGTGTGACCATAAAGGATATCATTATGACAGCTTTGTACTGCACTCAGCATGACTCTGTGTGACCATGAAGGATATCATTATAACAGCTTTGTACAGCACACAGCATGACTCTGTGTGACCATGAAGGATATTGTTATGACAGCTTTGTACAGCACTCAGCATGACTCTGTGTGACCATGAAGGATATCATTATGAAAGCTTTGTACAGCACTCTGCATGACTCTGTGTGACCATGAAGGATATCGTTATGAAAGCTTTGTACAGCACTCACCAAGGCTCTGTGTGACCATGAGGGTTATCATTATGACAGCTTTGTACAGCACTCAGCATGACTCTGTGTGACAATGAAGGATATCATTATGACAACTTTGTACAGCACTCAGCATGACTCTAGGTGACCATGAAGGATATCGTTATGACAACTTTGTACAGCACTCTGCATGACTCTGTGTAACCATGAAGGATATCATTATGACAACTTTGTTCAGCACTCAGCATGACTCTGTGTGACCATGAAGGATATCATTATGACAGCTTTCTACAGCACTCAGCATGACTCTGTGTGACCATGAAGGATATAGTTATGACAACTTTGTACAGCACTCAGCATGACTCTGTATGACCATGAAGGATATCATTATGACAATTTTGTACAGCACTCAGCATGACTCTGTGTCACCATGAAGGATATGATTATGACAGCTTTGTACAGCACTCAGCATGACTGTGTGACCATGAAGGATATCGTTATGACAACATTGTACAGCACTCAGCATGACCATGTGCGACCATGAAGGATATCATTAGGACAACTTTGTACAGCACACAGCATGACTCTGTATGACCATGAAGGATATCGTTATAACAACTTTATACAGCACTCATCATAACTCTGTGTGACCATGAAGGATATAGTTATGACAACTTTGTACAGCACTCAGCATGACTCTGTATGACCATGAACGATATCGTTATGACAGCTTTGTACAGCACTCAGCATGACTCTGTGTCACCATGAAGGATATGATTATGACAGCTTTCTACAGCACTCAGCATGACTCTGTGTGACCATGAAGGATATCGTTATGACAACTTTGTACAGCACTCAGCATGACCCTGTGCGACCATGAAGGATATCATTATGACAACGTTGTACAGCACTCAGCATGACTCTCTGTGACCATGAAGGATATCATTATGACAACATTGTACAGCACTCAACATGACCCTGTGTGACCATGAAGGATATCATTATGACAGCTTTGTACAGCACTCACCATGACTCTGTATGACCATGAAGGATATCGTTATGACAGCTTTGTACAGCACTCAGCATGACTCTGTATGACCATGAAGGATATCGTTATAACAGCTTTGTATAGCACTCAGCATGACTCTGTATGACCATAAAGTATATCATTATGACAGCTTTGTACAGCACTCAGCATGACTCTGTGTCACCATGAAGGATATCATTATGACAGCTTTGTACAGCACTCAGCATGACTCTGTATGACCATGAAGGATATCATTATGACAGCTTTGTACAGCACTCAGCATGACTCTGTGTCACCATGAAGGATATCATTATGACAGCTTTCTACAGCACTCAGCATGAATCTGTGTGACCATGAAGGATATCATTATTACAGCTTTGTACAGCACTCAGCATGACTCTGTGTGACCATGAAGGATATCATTATGACACCTTTGAATAGCACTCAGCATGACTCTGTGTGACCATAAAGGATATCATTATGACAGCTTTGTACAGCACTCAGCATGAATCTGTGTGACCATGAAGGATATCATTATTACAGCTTTGTACAGCACTCAGCATGACTCTGTGTGACCATAAAGGATATCATTATGACAGCTTTGTACAGCACTCAGCATGACTCTGTATGACCATAAAGTATATCATTATGACAGCTTTGTACAGCACTCAGCATGACTCTGTGTCACCATGAAGGATATCATTATAACAGTTTTGTACAGCACTCAGCATGACTCCATGTGACCATGAAGAATTTCATTATGACAACTTTGTACAGAACTCATCATAACTCTGTGTGACCATGTAGGATATCATTATGACAACTTTGTTCAGCACTCAGCATGACTCTGTGTGACCATGAAGGATATCGTTATGACAACTTTGTACAGCTCTCAGCATGACTATGTGTGACCATGAAGGATATCGTTATGACACATTTGTACAGTACTCAGCATGACTGTGTGACCATGAAGGATATCGTTATGACAACATTGTACAGCACTCAGCATGACCATGTGCGACCATGAAGGATATCATTATGACAACGTTGTACAGCACTCAGCATGACTCTGTGTGACCATGAAGGATATCATTATAACAGTTTTGTACAGCACTCAGCATGACTCCATGTGACCATGAAGAATGTCGTTATGACAACTTTGTACAGAACTCATCATAACTCTGTGTGACCATGAAGGATATAGTTATGACAACTTTGTACAGCACTCAGCATGACTCTGTGTGACCATGAAGGATATCGTTATGACAACTTTGTACAGCACTCAGCATGACTCTGTGTGACCATGAAGGATATCATTATGACAACTTTGTACAGCACTCAGCATGACCCTGTGCGACCATGAAGGATATCTTTATAACAACTTTGTACAGCACTCAGCATGACTCTGTGTGACCATGAAGGATATTGTTATGACAACTTTCTACAGAACACATCACGACCCTGTGAGACCATGAAGGATATCATCATGACAACTTCATACAGCACTCAGCATGTCTCTGTGTGACCATGAAGGATATTGTTATGACAACTTTTAATGGCACTCAGCATGACTCTGTGTCACCATGAAGGATATCGTTATGGCAGCTTTGTACAGCACTCAGCATGACTCTGTGACCATGAAGGATATCGTTATGACAGCTTTGTGCAGCACTCAGCATGACTCTGTGTGACCATGAAGGATATCGTTATGACAACTTTGTACAGCACTCAGCATGACCCTGTGCGACCATGAAGGATATCTTTATAACAACTTTGTACAGCACTCTGCATGACTCTGTGTGACCATGAAGGATATTGTTATGACAACTTTGTGCAGCACTCAGCATGACTCTGTGTGACCATGAAGGATATCGTTATAACAGCTTTGTACAGCACTCAGCATGACCCTGTGCGACCAGGAAGGATACCATTATAATAACTTTGTACAGCACTCTGCATGACTCTGTGTGACAATGACAGCTTTGTACAGCACTCAGCATGACTCTGTGTGACCATGAAGGATATCATTATGAAAGCTTTGTACAGCACTCAGCATGACTCTGTGTGACCATGAAGGATATCGTTATGACAACTTTGTACAGCACTCAGAATGACTCTGTGTGACCATGAAGGATATCATTATGACAACTTTGTACAGCACTCAGCATGACTCTGTGTGACCATGAAGGATATCGTTATGACAGCTTTGTACAGCACTCAGCATGACTCTGTGTGACCATGAAGGATATCATTATGACAGCTTTGTACAGCACTCAGCATGACTCTGTGTGACCATGAAGGATATCGTTATGACAGCTTTGTACAGCACTCAGCATGACTCTGTGTGACCATGAAGGATATCATTATGACAGCTTTGTACAGTAATCAGCATGACTCTGTCTGACCATAAAAGATATCGTTATGACAACTTTGTACAGCACAGAGCATGACGCTGTGTGAACATGAAGGATATCGTTATGACAACTTTGTACAGCACTCAGCATGACTCTGTGTGACCATGAAGGATATCGTTATGACAACTTTGTACAGTACACTGCATGACTCTGTGTGACCATGAAGGATATCATTATGACAATATTGTACAGTACTCTGCATGACTCTGTGTGAACATGAAGGATATTATTATGACCACTTTGTACAGCACTCAGCATGACTCTGTGTGACCATGAAGGATATCATTATGACAACTTTGTACAGCACTCAGCATGACTCTGTGTCACCATGAAGGATATCGTTATGACAGCTTTGTACAGCACTCAGCATGACTCTGTGTGACCATGAAGGATATCGTTATGACAGCTTTGTACTGCACTCAGCATGACTCTGTGTGACCATGAAGGATATCATTATGACAGCTTTGTACTGCACTCAGCATGACTCTGTGTGACCATGAAGGATATCATTATAACAGCTTTGTACAGTACTCAGCATGACCCTGTGTGACCATGAAGGATATCATTATGACAGCTTTATACAGCACGCATCATGACTCTGTGTGACCATGAAGGATATCATTATGACAACTTTGTACAGCACTCAGCATGACTCTGTGTGACCATGAAAGATATCATTATAATAGCTTTGTACAGCACTCAGCATGACTCTGTGTGACCATGAAGGATATCGTTATGACAACTTTGTACAGCACTCAGAATGCCTCTGTGTGGCCATGAAGGATATCATTATGACAACTTTGTACAGCACTCACCATGACTCTGTATGACCATGAACGATATCGTTATGACAGCTTTGTACAGCACTCAGCATGACTCTGTGTCACCATGAAGGATATGATTATGACAGCTTTGTACAGCACTCAGCATGACTCTGTGTCACCATGAAGGATATGATTATGACAGCTTTCTACAGCACTCAGCATGACTCTGTGTGACCATGAAGAATATCGTTATGACAACTTTGTACAGCACTCAGCATGACTGTGTGACCATGAAGGATATCATTATGACAACATTGTACAGCACTCAGCATGACCATGTGCGACCATGAAGGATATCATTATGACAACGTTGTACAGCACTCAGCATGACTCTGTGTGACCATGAAGGATATCGTTATGACAACTTTGTACAGCACTCAGCATGACCATGTGCGACCATGAAGGATATCATTATGACAACGTTGTACAGCACTCAGCATGACTCTGTGTGACCATGAAGGATATCATTATAACAGTTTTGTACAGCACTCAGCATGACTCCATGTGACCATGAAGAATGTCGTTATGACAACTTTGTACAGAACTCATCATAACTCTGTGTGACCATGAAGGATATAGTTATGACAACTTTGTACAGCACTCAGCATGACTGTGTGACCATGAAGGATATCGTTATGACAACTTTGTACAGCTCTCAGCATGACTATGTGTGACCATGAAGGATATCATTATGACAACTTTGTACAGCACTCAGCATGACTCTGTGTGACCATGAAGGATATCATTATGACAACTTTGTGCAGCACTCAGCATGACTGTTTGAGAACATGAAGGATATCATTATGACAACTTTGTACAGCACTCAGCATGACTCTGTGTGACCATGAAGGATATTGTTATGACAACTTTATACAGCTCTCAGCATGACTCTGTGTGACCATGAAGGATATCATTATGACAACTTTGCACAGCACTCAGCATGACTCTGTGTGACCATGAAGGATATCGTTATGACAGCTTTGTACAGTACTCTGCATGACCCTGTGTGACCATGAAGGATATCATTATGACAGCTTTGTACAGCACTCAGCATGACCCTGTGTGACTGTGAAGGATAACATTATGACAGCTTTGTACAGCACTCAACATGGCCCTGTGCGACCATAAAGGATATCATTATGACAACTTTGTTCAGCACTCAGCATGACTCTGTGTGACCATGAAGGATATCGTTATGACAGTTTTCTACAGCTCTCAGCATGACTCCGTGTGGCCATGAAGAATATCGTTATGACAACTTTGTACAGAACTCATCATAACTTTGTATGACCATGAAGGATATTGTTATGACAACTTTGTACAGCTCTCAGCATGACTCTGTGTGACCATGAAGGATATTGTTATGACAACTTTATACAGCTCTCAGCATGACTCTGTGTGACCATGAAGGATATCGTTATGACAACTTTGTACAGCACTCAGAATGCCTCTGTGTGGCCGTGAAGGATATCATTATGACAACTTTGTACAGCACTCAGCATGACTCTGTGTGACCATGAAAGATATCATTATAATAGCTTTGTACAGCACTCAGCATGACACTGTGTGATAATGAAGTATATCGTTATGACAGCTTTGTCCAGCACTCAGCCTGACTCTGTGTGACCATGAAGGATATCATTATGACAGCTTTGTACAGCACTCAGCATGACTCTGTGTGACCATGAAGTATATCGTTATGACAGCTTTGTACAGCACTCAGCATGACTCTGTGTGACCATGAAGGATATTATTATGACCATTTTGTACAGCACTCAGCATGACTCTGTGTGACCATGAAAGATATCATTATGACCATGAAGGATATCATTATGACAACTTTGTACAGCACTCAGCATGACCGTGTGTGACCATGAAGGATATCATTATGACAACTTTGTACAGCACTCAGCATGAGGCTGTGTGACCATGAAGGATATCGTTATGACAATTTTGTACAGCACTCATCATGATGCTGTGTGACCATAAAGGATATCATTATGACAGCTTTGTACAGCACTCAGCATGACTCTGTGTGACCATGAAGGATATCATTATGACAACTTTGTACAGCACTCAGCATGACTCTGTGTGACCATAAAGGATATCATTATGACAACTTTGTTCAGCACTCAGCATGACTCTGTGTGACCATGAAGGATATCATTATGACAGCTTTGTACAGCACTCAGCATGACTCTGTGTGACAATGAAGGATATCATTATGACAACTTTGTACAGCACTCAGCATGACTCTAGGTGACCATGAAGGATATCGTTATGACAGCTTTGTACAGCACTCAGCAGGACTCTGTATGACAATGAAGGATGTCATTATGACAGCTTTTTACAGTAATCAGCATGACTCTGTCTGACCATAAAAGATATCGTTATGACAACTTTGTACAGCACTGAGCATGACTCTGTCTGACCATAAAAGATATCGTTATGACAACTTTGTACAGCACTGAGCATGACGCTGTGTGAACATGAAGGATATCGTTATGACAACTTTGTGCAGTGCTCAGCATGACTCTTTGTGACCATGAAGGATATTGTTATGACAGCTTTGTACAACACTCAGCATGACTCTGTGTGACCATGAAGGATATCGTTATGACAACTTTGTACAGTACACTGCATGACTCTGTGTGACCATGAAGGATATCATTATGACAATATTGTACAGTACTCTGCATGACTCTGTGTGACCATGAAGGATATTGTTATGACAACTTTTAATGGCACTCAGCATGACTCTGTGTCACCATGAAGGATATCATTATGACAACTTTGTACAGTACTCAGCATGACTCTGTGTGACCATGAAAGGTATCATTATGACAGCTTTGTACAGCACTCAGCATGACTCTGTGTGACCATGAAGGATATTATGACAACTTTGTACAGCACTCAGCATGACTGTGTGTGACCATGAAGGATATCGTTATGACAACTTTGTACAGCACTCAGCATGACTCTGTGTGACCATGAAGGATATCGTTATGACAGCTTTGTACAGCACTCAGCATGACTCTGTGTGACCATGAAGGATATCGCTAAGACAACTTTTTCAGTACTCAGCATGACTCAGTTGAAGGATATCATTATGACAATTTTGTACAGCACTCATCATGATGCTGTGTGACAATGACAGCTTTGTACAGCACTCAGCATGACTCTGTGTGACCATGAAGGATATCATTATGAAAGCTTTGTACAGCACTCAGCATGACTCTGTGTGACCATGAAGGATATCATTATGACAACTTTGTACAGCACTCAGCATGACTCTGTGTGACCATGAAGGATATCGTTATGACAGCTTTGTACAGCACTCAGCATGACTCTGTGTGACCATGAAGGATATCATTATGACAGCTTTGTACAGCACTCAGCATGACTCTGTGTGACCATGAAGGATATCATTATAACAGCTTTGTACAGTACTCAGCATGACCCTGTGTGACCATGAAGGATATCATTATGACAACTTTGTACAGCACTCAGCATGACTCTGTGTGACCATGAAAGATATCGTTATAACAACTTTGTACAGCTCTCAGCATGACTCTCTGTGACCATGAAGGATATTGTTATGACCACTTTGCACAGCACTCAGCATGACTCTGTGTGACCATGAAGGATATTGTTATGACAACTTTATACAGCTCTCAGCATGACTCTGTGTGACCATGAAGGATATCGTTATGACAACTTTGTACAGCACTCAGCGTGACTCTGTGTGACCATGAAGGATATCGTTATGATAGCTTTATACAGCACTCAGCATGACTCTGTGTAACGATGAAGGATATTATAACAGCTTTGTACAGTACTCAGCATGACCCTGTGTGACCATGAAGGATATCGTTATGACAGCTTTGTACAGAATTCATCATGACTCTATGTGACCATGAAGGATATCATTATGACAACTTTGTACAGCACTCAGCATGACTCTGTGTGACCATGAAGGATATCATTATGACAACTTTGTACAGCACTCAGCATGACTTTGTGTGACCAAGAAGGATATTATGTCAACTTTGTACAGAACTCATCATGACCCAGTGAGATCATGAAGGATATCATTATGACAACTTTGTACAGCACTCAGCATGACTCTGTGTATCCATGAATGATATTGTTATGACAACTTTGTACAGAACTCATCATGACCCTGTGTGACCATGAAGGATATCATTATGACAACTTTGTACAGCACTGAGCATGACTCTGTGTCACCATGAAGGATATCGTTATGACAGCTTTGTACAGCACTCAGCATGTCTCTGTGTGAACATAAAGGATATCGTTATGACAGCTTTGTACTGCACTCAGCATGACTCTGTGTGACCATGAAGGATATCATTATAACAGCTTTGTACAGTACTCAGCATGACTCTGTGTGACCATGAAGGATATCGTTATGACAACTTTGTACAGTGCTCAGCATGACCCTGTGTGACCATGATGGATATCATTATGACAGCTTTTTACAGCACTCAGCATGACTCTGTGTGACCATGAAGGATATTGTTATGACAACTTTATACAGCTCTCAGCATGACTCTGTGTGACCATGAAGGATATCGTTATGACAACTTTGTACAGCACTCAGAATGACTCTGTGTGACCATGAAGGATATCATTATGACAGCTTTGTACAGCACTCAGCATGACTCTGTGTGACCATGAAGGATATCGTTATGACAGCTTTGTACAGCACTCAGCATGACTCTGTATGACCATAAAGTATATCATTATGACAGCTTTGTACAGCACTCAGCATGACTCTGTGTCACCATGAAGGATATCATTATGACAGCTTTCTACAGCACTCAGCATGACTCTGTGTGACCATGAAGGATATCGTTATGACAGCTTTGTACAGAACTCATCATGACTCTCTGTGACCATGAAGGATATTATTATGACCATTTTGTACAGCACTCAGCATGACTCTGTGTGACCATGAAGGATATCATTATGACAACTTTGTACAGCACTCAGCATGACTCTGTGTGACCATGAAGGATATCGTTATGACAGCTTTGTACAGCACTCAGCATGACTCTGTGTGACAATGAAGGATATCATTATGACAACTTTGTACAGCACTCAGCATGACTCTAGGTGACCATGAAGGATATCGTTATGACAGCTTTGTACAGCACTCAGCAGGACTCTGTATGACAATGAAGGATGTCATTATGACAGCTTTTTACAGTAATCAGCATGACTCTGTCTGACCATAAAAGATATCGTTATGACAACTTTGTACAGCACTGAGCATGACGCTGTGTGAACATGAAGGATATCGTTATGACAACTTTGTACAGCACTCAGCATGACTCTTTGTGACCATGAAGGATATTGTTATGACAGCTTTGTACAGAACTCAACATGACTCTGTGTGACCATGAAGAATATCATTATGACAGCTTTGTACAACACTCAGCATGACTCTGTGTGACCATGAAGGATATCATTATGACAGCTTTGTACAGAACTCTGCATGACCCTGTGTGACCATGACGAATATCATTATGATAGCTATGTACAGCACTCAACATGACCCTGTGTGACTGTGAAGGATAACATTATGACAGCTTTGTACAGCACTCAACATGGCCCTGTGCGACCATGAAGGATATCATTATGACAGCTTTGTGCAGCACTCATTATGACTCTGTGTGACTGTGAAGGATACCATTATGACTGCTTTGTACAGCACTCAGCATGACTCTGTGTGACCATGAAAGATATCGTTATGACAGCTTTGTACAGTACTCTGCATGACCCTGTGTGACCATGAAGGATATCATTATGACAGCTTTGTACAGTACTCTGCATGACTCTGTGTGACCATGAAGGATATCATTATGACAGCTTTGTACAGCACTCAGCATGACTCTGTGTCACCATGAAGGATATCGTTATGACAACTTTGTACAGCACTCAGAATGACTCTGTGTGACCATGAAGGATATCATTATGACAACTTTGTACAGCACTCAGCATGACTCTGTGTGACCATGAAAGATATCATTATAATAGCTTTGTACAGCACTCAGCATGACTCTGTGAGACCATAAAGGTTATCGTTATGACAGCTTTGTACAGCACTCAGCATGACTCTGTGTGACCATGAAGGATATCATTATGACAGCTTTGTACAGCACTCAGCATGACTCTGTGTGACCATGAAGGATATCATTATGAAAGCTTTGTACAGCACTCTGCATGACTCTGTGTGACCATGAAGGATATCGCTAAGACAACTTTTTCAGTACTCAGCATGACTCAGTTGAAGGATATCATTATGACAATTTTGTACAGTACTCTGCATGACTCTGTGTGAACATGAAGGATATCGTTATGACAGCTTTGTACAGCACTCAGCATGACTCTGTGTGACAATGAAGGATATCATTATGACAACTTTGTACAGCACTCAGCATGACTCTAGGTGACCATGAAGGATATCGTTATGACAGCTTTGTACAGCACTCAGCATGACCATGTGCGACCATGAAGGATATCATTATGACAACTTTGTACAGCACTCAGCATGACTCTGTGTGACCATGAAGGATATCATTATGACAGTTTTCTACAGCTCTCAGCATGACTCCGTGTGACCATGAAGGATATCATTATGACAACTTTGTACAGCACTCAGCATGACTCTGTGTGACAATGAAGGATATCATTATGACCACTTTGTACTGCACTCAGCATGACTCTGTCTGACCATGAAGGATATTGTTATGACAACTTTGTACAGCACTCAGCATGACTCTGTGTGACCATGAAGGATATCGTTATGACAACTTTGTACAGCACTCAGCATGACTCTGTGTGAGCATGAAGGATATCGTTATGACAACTTTGTACAGCACTCATCATGACTCTGTGTGACCATGAAGGATATCATTATGACAGCTTTGTACAGCACTCAGCATGACTCTGTGTGACAATGAAGGATATCATTATGACAACTTTGTACAGCACTCAGCATGACTCTAGGTGACCATGAAGGATATCGTTATGACAACTTTGTACAGCACTCAGCATGACTGTGTGACCATGAAGGATATCGTTATGACAACATTGTACAGCACTCAGCATGACCATGTGCGACCATGAAGGATATCATTATGACAACGTTGTACAGCACTCAGCATGACTCTGTGTGACCATGAAGGATATCATTATGACAACGTTGTACAGCACTCAGCATGACTCCATGTGACCATGAAGGATATAGTTATGACAACTTTGTACAGCACTCAGCATGACTGTGTGACCATGAAGGATATCGTTATGACAACATTGTACAGCACTCAGCATGACTATGTGTGACCATGAAGGATATCATTATGACAACTTTGTACAGCACTCAGCATGACCCTGTGTGACCATGAAGGATATCATTATGACAACTTTGTACAGCACTCAGCATGACTCTGTGTGACCATGAAGGATATCTTTATAACAACTTTGTACAGCACTCAGCATGACTGTGTGTCACCATGAAGGATATCATTATGACAACTTTGTACAGCACTCAGCATGACTCTGTGTGACCATGAAGGATATCATTATGACAACTTTATACAGCACTCAGCATGACTTGTGTGACCATGAAGGATATCATTATGACAACTTTGTACAGCACTCAGCATGACTCTGTGTGACCATGAAGGATATCATTATGACAATTTTGTACAGCACTCATCATGACTCTGTGTGACCATGAATGATATTGTTATGACAACTTTTAACAGCACTCAGCATGACTCTGTGTGACCATGAAGGATATCGCTAAGACAACTTTTACAGTAATCAGCATGACTCTGTGTGACCATGAAGGATATCGTTATGACAACTTTGTACAGCACTCAGCATGACTCTGTGTGACCATGAAGGATATCGTTATGACAACTTTATACAGCACTCATCATAACTCTGTGTGACCATGAAGGATATCGTTATGACAACTTTGTACTGCACTCAGCATGACTCTGTGTGACCATTAAGGATATCATTATAACAGCTTTGTACAGTACTCAGCATGACCCTGTGTGACCATGAAGGATATCATTATGACAACTTTGTACAGCACTCAGCATGACTTTGTGTGACCATGAAGGATATCGTTATGACAACTTTGTACAGCTCTCAGCATGACTCTGTGTGACCATGAAGGATATCGTTATGACAACTTTGTACAGCACTCAGAATGACTCTGTGTGACCATGAAGGATATCATTATGACAACTTTGTACAGCACTCAGCATGACTCTGTGTGACCATGAAAGATATCATTATGACAACTTTGTACAGCACTCAGCATGACTCTGTGTGACCATGAAGGATATCGTTATGACAACTTTGTACAGCACTCAGCATGACTCTGTGTGACCATGAAGGATATCATTATGACAGCTTTGTACAGCACTCAGCATGACTCTGTGTGACCATGAAGGATATCATTATGACAACTTTGTACAGCACTCAGCATGACCCTGCGTGACCATGAAGGATATCGTTATGACAACTTTGTACAGCACTCAGCATGACTCTGTGTGACCATGAAGGATATCATTATGACAGCTTTGTACAGCACTCAGCATGACTCTGTGTGACCATGAAGAATATCGTTATGACAACTTTGTACAGCACTCAGCATGACTCTGTGTGACCATGAAGAATATCGTTATGACAACTTTGTACAGAACTCATCATAACTCTGTGTGACCATGAAGGATATAGTTATGACAACTTTGTACAGCACTCAGCATGACTGTGTGACCATGAAGGATATCGTTATGACAACTTTGTACAGCTCTCAGCATGACTATGTGTGACCATGAAGGATATCATTATGACACATTTGTACAGTACTCTGCATGACCCTGTGTGACCATGTAGGATATCATTATGACAACTTTGTACAGCAGTCAACATGACCATGTGCGACCATAAAGGATATCATTATGACAACTTTGTACAGCACTCAGCATGACTCCGTGTGGCCATGAAGAATATCGTTATGACAACTTTGTACAGAACTCATCATAACTTTGTATGACCATGAAGGATATTGTTATGACAACTTTGTACAGCTCACAGCATGACTCTGTGTAACAATGAAGGATATTGTTATGACAACTTTGTACAGTACTCTGCAAGACCATGTGTAACCATGAAGGATATCGTTATGACAACTTTGTACAGCAATCAACATGACCCTGTGCGAGCATGAAGGATATCATTATAACAACTTTGTACAGCACTCAGCATGACTCTGTGTGACCATGAAGGATATCGTTATAACAACTTTGTACAGCTCTCAGCATGACTCTGTGTGACCATGAAGGATATCATTATAACAACTTTGTACAGCACTCAGCATGTCTCTGTGTGACCATGAAGGATATTGTTATGACAACTTTTAATGGCACTCAGCATGACTCTGTGTCACCATGAAGGATATCATTATGACAACTTTGTACAGTACTCAGCATGACTCTGTGTGACCATGAAAGGTATCATTATGACAGCTTTGTACAGCACTCAGCATGACTCTGTGTGACCATGAAGGATAGTATGACAACTTTGTACAGCACTCAGCATGACTGTGTGTGACCATGAAGGATATCATTATGACAACTTTGTACAGCACTCAGCATGACTCTGTGTGACCATGAAGGATAGTATGACAACTTTGTACAGCACTCAGCATGACTGTGTGTGACCATGAAGGATATCGTTATGACAACTTTGTACATCACTCAGCATGACTCTGTGTGACCACGAAGGATAGCATTATGACAACTTTGTACAGCACTCAGCATGACTCTGTGTGACCATGAAGGATATCGTTATGACAGCTTTGTACAGAACTCATCATGACTCTGTGTGACCATGAAGGATATCAATATGACAACTTTTTACAGTACTCAGCATGACTATGTGTGACCATGAAGGATATCATTATGACAACTTTGTACAGTGCTCAGCATGACACTGTGTGACCATGAAGGATATTGTTATGACAGCTTTGTACAGTACACTGCATGACCTTGTGTGACCATGAAGGATATCGTTATGACAACTTTGTACAGCTCTCAGCATGACTATGTGTGACCATGAAGGATATCATTATGACACATTTGTACAGTACTCAGGGGTTGGGAGGGTGGCCTAATGGCTAAGGTATTTGCCTTACAAACACAAGGTGCAGGGTTTGAGTCTCACAAGGGATAATTGGATAGGCTTAAAATGGCTCCTATGACCCTGTGTGACCATGTAGGATATCGTTATGACAACTTTGTACAGCAGTCAACATGACCATGTGCCACCATGAAGGATATCATTATGACAACTTTGTTCAGCACTCAGCATGACTCTAGGTGACCATGAAGGATATCGTTATGACAGCTTTGTACAGTACTCAGCATGACCCTGTGTGACCATGAAGGATATCATTATGACAACTTTGTACAGCACTCAGCATGACTCTGTGTGACCATGAAGGATATCGTTATGACAGCTTTGTACAGCACTCAGCATGACCCTGTGTGACCATGAAGGATATCGTTATGACAACTTTGTACAGCACTCTGCATGACTCTGTGTGACCATGAAGGATATCATTATGACAGCTTTGTACAGTACTCTGCATGACCCTGTGCGACCATGAAGGATATCGTTATGACAGCTTTGTACAGTACTCTGCATGACCCTGTGTGACCGTGAAGGATACCGTTATGACAGCTTTGTACAGTACTCTGCATGACCCTGTGTGACCATGAAGGATATCGTTATGACAACTTTGTACAGCACTCAGCATGACTTTGTGCGACCATGAAGGATATCATTATAACAGCTTTGTACAGTAGTCAGCATGACCATGTGTGACCATGAAGGATATCATTATGACAGCTTTGTACAGAACTCATCATGAATCTGTGTGACCATGAAGGATATTGTTATGACAACTTTGTACAGCACTCAGTATGGCTCTGTGTGACCATGAAGGATATCATTATGACAGCTTTTAATAGCACTCAGCATGACTCTGTGTGACCATGTAGGATATCGTTATGACAACTTTCTATAGAACTCATTATGACCCTGTGTGATGTTAAGGATATCATTACGACAACTTTGTACAGTGCTCAGCATGACTCTGTGTGACCATGAAGGATATCGTTATGACAGCTTTGTACAGAACTCATCACGACCCTGTGTGACCATGTTGGATATCGTTATAAAAGCTTTGTGCACCACTCTGCATGACTCTTTGTGACCATGAAGGATATCATTATGACAACTTTATGCAACACTTTGCATGACCCTGTGTGACCATGATGGATATAATTATGACAAATTTGTACAGCACTCAGCATGGCTCTGTGTGACTATGAAGGATATCATTATGACAGCTTTGAATAGCACTCAGCATGAATCTGTGTGACCATGAAGGATATCATTATGACAACTTTGTACAGAACTCATCATGACCCTGTGTGACCATGAAGGATATCGTTATGACAACTTTGTACAGCACTCAGCATGACTCTGTGTGACCATGAAGGATAACATTATGACATTTTTGTGCAGCACTCTGCATGACTCTGTGTGACCATGAAGAATATAGTTATGACAATTTTGTACAGCTCTCAGCATGACTCTGTGTGGCCATGAAGGATATCATTATGATAGCTTTGTACAGCACTCTGCATGACTCTGTGTGACCATGAAGGATATCATTATGACAGCTTTGTATAGCACTTAGCATGACCCTGTGCGACCATGAAGGATATCGTTATGACATCTTTGTACAGTACTCTGCATTACCTTGTGTGACTGTGAAGGATACCATTATGATAGCTTTGTACAGTACTCAGCATGACTCTGTGTGACCATGAAGGATATCGTTATGACAACTTTGTACAGCACTCAGCATGACTTTGTGCGAACATGAAGGATATCATTATAACAGCTTTGTACAGTAGTCAGCATGACCATGTGTGACCATGAAGGATATCATTATGACAGCTTTGTACAGAACTCATCATGAATCTGTGTGACCATGAAGGATATTGTTATGACAACTTTGTACAGCACTCAGCATGGCTCTGTGTGACCATGAAGGGTATCATTATGACAGCTTTGAATAGCACTCAGCATGACTCTGTGTGACCATGTAGGATATCGTTATGACAACTTTGGACAGAACTCATCACAACCCTGTGTGACCATGAAGGATATTGTTATGAAAGCTTTGTACACCACTCTGCATGACCCTGTGTGACCATGATGGATATAATTATGACAAATTTGTACAGCACTCAGCATGGCTCTATGTGACCATGAAGGATATCATTATGACAGCTTTATACAGCACTCAGCATGACCCTGTGTGACCATGAAGGATATCATTATGATAGCTTTGTACAGAACTCATCATGACTCTGTGTGACCATGAAAGATATCGTTATCACAACTTTGTACAGCTCTCAGCATGACTCTCTGTGACCATGAAGGATATTGTTATGACCACTTTGTACAGCACTCAGCATGACTCTGTGTGACCATGAAGGATATTGTTATGACAACTTTATACAGCTCTCAGCTATAAAGCTTGGAATGTTAAATCTGAGTCAATCATTGTAATATCATCTGCATACATTACCAGGTTAAGATTTTTTAATTTCTGTAAATATATTATTAATAAAGATAGAGAAGAGGATGGGGTATTAATACGGAGCCTTAGGGAACTTCTTTATTCATCATATCACTGTTAAGTAATGTCTTATTTGCAAAGACTTGGAATGTTCTGTTTTTGGAGTAACTTTGAATCTACATGAGTGTATTGTTGACAAAGTTTAATTTGGCTAATTTGTGGAGGTAAAAGTTGTATCAGACTGTCTCAAAAGCTTTAGTCAACTCTATGAATGTTCCTGCTGAGATGAGCCTAGTACTTATATCGTTATATAGTGTGTTAGTTACTGTAGTAAGAGCAGTGGTGGTACTAAATGCATTTCTAGAGCCACGTTGTTGGTCACAGAGAAGGCTATATTTATTTATGTGTTGAAAAACTTATTTATAAAATAGTCTTTCAAAATTGTTTGTAATAGAAGACAAGTTGGCTATGAGTCTGAATCCTTTAGGTTCTTAGGATGTGGTACCTTGAGTAGTTGTATAATGAAAAAAATGCTTAAATGGTAATAGGACAGGTCCTGCAGTGAGAGAGAGACTGAATATATATGTAAAGAGTCTGACAATGTTAGTGATTATTGTTTGATAGTTTGAAGAAGGAGGGAATGTACGTTGCTAAATATGGGTCTAGACCTCTTTAAATTGATGAATGTTCAAACTTGAACTTTTCCATTTTAATAATACTTAATAAGCAGGTAGGTTTCTTGTTTTGGTTCTATAATATGCAGACTCTTGAACAATATTGTCTGTCCTGGAAAAACCACTGCAAGAAAAAAGGAAGTAAAACCACACAAATGGGGAAGGCCAAGTGAATCACAAACTCAGAGACTTTATTAAAACAAAGAAAAGAATGACAATCTCTAGTGCCTTTACAGAGTATCCAATAGTGTATGTCTTTTCTAACAAATGTTTGCAAAATAATTCTTTGTTCTACATCTTTTATAAAACTGCCTACTGCCTTAATTCTGGGCACTTCTTTCTCTTACAAGAGGTACATAAGGACAAGATATGTCCAGTTGTACAGAATTAATAGCACATTTTCAGCAGCACAGAAATCATATCCAAAGATAAATACACATAAAGCAAAACAGACATAAAATTAAAACTTGTATAAAGCCAATATTATGCAATGATTCATTGTGTACAAGGGGGCTACCTAAGCTGGTTTCTCCATTTATTTCCAATGTTTTTCTTCTTACTGACCTCGTATTTTATCTTACACAAATGAGTTGAAAAACTGCATTTTTCTCTTCTGACTCCAAATAACATTCACAAATGTCACCATTGCTGTAGATGGCTTTGTCAGTCTACATGAATTTTTTTACTGTGACTTCCAGCTGACTAAAAGACTGAGACCACATGACTTACACTTTCCTTTAAATACAGCTAATCTCTGAAAGAGATATTGTTGCATACTGCCAGTCCTGTCATGTCCTTTTAATACATTATTAGTTACATGACTAGGGGAGGCAGTTGTTAGCATGCAGTCCAGTATTAACATCAGTAGGTGTAGTGTACAGAACAGTGGTAATGTTATCATAGTGCTATAATAACTAAAACTCATATCTTCGGCAGATCACTCGCTTAGCTAAATCTAATATCTGTATCGAACTTATTCATGTATGTTACAAAATCCCTCATGGTTAACCTTCCCAACCCCATAAAGTAAAAACGTCATTAATAAACTGCTTAGTAAGAACATATTATCTAAAAAAGGATCTAAACGAAACACACGGCGGATATTTAGAAAAGAACAGTACACGGAGTGAGGAGAACTAGCAAGGTGAGTGACAGCTATGGGGCAATTCAGGGACACAAAAAGCACGACTCAGCCAGGCAGAAAATAGTGCAGTATGCGTCACATGCAAATGATTGCATAATGTCACTCATATGGCTGTCAATATGGAATGATAGCCATCCCATTTGCAAATAATAACAAACATGGCACCATGATTCAGAAATGTATAAAAGATGTGCAAGACCAAGGTTGGTGCAATATGTCATGGCACTTGTAAAGAAGCAGCATTTGGTACACAACTATGGCAAGATGAACACAGAATAAAACTGATGCGTAAAAATCATATACCCAGGTTATGCTTTGCAATGCAGAGACTGACCATGCTGAGCATCACACATTACCATACCCACATTATCCAGAAGTGTGGCAGGGTACAGTCATCATCTTTAGTTAAAAAGGTGGATGTGGGACTGCAATGACAGAGAACAGCAACAGTAGTAGAGGTGGAAGGGTCATGGCTTGTGCCTAACATATGCACACATCACACAAATATGTATACACACACACACGCACACACACACACACACACACACACACACACACACACACACACACACACACACACACACACACACACACACACACACACACACACACACACACCACACACATGACTGGGGGATTGTTGAGTGTCAGGATCATGTCGTCCATGATGACATGAAGATGCCAGGAATTAAATGTTCACTGCATGTACCAAGTGTCCCTTCAGTGTCATGTCCAGAGATATGTGTTTTAGGGGATGTCATAGTATAATGGTGTATGTAGGGATGTCACTGTGGTCCCTGTTGTGTGGTTCTAGTAGATGTTGCCATGGTGAGGCATGGGTGCCTCTCACTTGGGGGACATCTTCAGGGTACTGGGCTGCAGCTGATCAGTAGTAAGCTGAATAGGCTGACTGCTGGGGGTTCCCACAGTGAAGCTAGATGCCCATCAATAACAGCCATTTGAACATATACTGTAAGGGGGAGGTTACAGTGAAGCCAGATAACTGTCAGCCTCATCCACATGTATAGGCAGGGGCAGAGTCAATCATGGACTGTGTGCCTGTCTCAGGAATGGAGTGTACCATCTGTGCAAAGCAGCCATTTACACCTGCAGTGGGCAACCATCTCCTACCTCAGCTATGGCAGCCACCTCTAAGCAGCTGTGGAAATGCACTAATAACTTATGTAGGCTGCCATTGCTTGCATTCCCTCCTGTTTTCTCTGCAATGGTTGGAAGTCTTCATGCAAGCCATGAGGTCTTCACACAGACCATGCAGCACACTGAGTAACTCTGAAATGCTCTGATTAGCATCTGTCTGTGCCTGGATTGGTTGGTTGATGTCTAGGGTAATGACCACATTATGGAACATGACAGCATCAGGGTGCCTTGGCAACCAATAAATATGACCTTAACAACATATGCGCATATCTCAGAGGCTGGCCACAATGGTGCTAACTGTGTATCATGAGCAGAGCTCACACAGACAAGACACCCTACATTAAATACAGGCAATGAGGATGTCCCTCCTGAGCCTCCACAGGCCTCTTAGCTGTTGGGGGAGGGGAGGGTTTCCTCCACTGTTAGCATTACTGACAGTGCCACTGTGTCCTCAGACTGGGTCATGTGCACAGTGCCACTCTGTCCTCAGACTGTGCCATGTGCACAGTGCCACTACTGTCAGCCTCTGTGGCTGTGCTATCAGCCATGTGCAGACCTGTACTTCCAGATCCTCTCTCAGTGGAACCTGTGAATGCATACAGATAACATACCAGTGTGTACACTGGTACATGTAACTCCCACCACTGTGCATCAGAGAGACAATTGCTACATGCCCAGAATATACATATCCTATCAACACATATACATGTTGTGGTAACAATTATCTCTATTGTAGGCTCAATATCCCTGGGTGGCAGAAATGCAGTGTGGTTTGTCTGAGTAAATTCGGTAAAAGTGCTAGGCAATGTCCTATTAGAAGAGAATTATTACTTGCCTGGTGCATCCCCACAGTCACTCGATCAGTCATATCCTGTGGTACTGGTGGTCTCAGTTGCAACCATGATGCTCCTTGGCAATGTTATTGGCTGTTTGTGTGTGCGCACACAAGGATGATGCAGCAGGCAATGTCCCACAGGAATGGTATTTGTCCTTACTCACCTTGGGCATGTGCAACAGACACCAACGCAGTTCCGAGTAGCCCAGCTCCTACATCCAATCTACTACTAGGTATTAGTGTCCCCTTAATGCTATCAGTGATGGACAGAAGGAACTCCTCAGTGTCTGTGAGCTGGTGATGTTTTAGGGGGAATGACCTGTCCATGACTATATCTCGGCATAGAGGATCATGTTGGTGACCATATGATGCATCTGCAGCACTGTCCAGTTCTGTCTACCCACATCATTGATGTCCTGCACAGCTCCTGCCATACATGGTCCAGGAAACCCTTGTTGTCCACATTAGCTTTGTCTAGGATTCTCTTACCATGGATACATACAGCCTGAAGCACCTTAGTCTGTTGGTGCTGTCACAACTCAGGTACACTTGTGGGTACAAATCTGGTCAGTGTACGAATGCGGGACTGTCCGTGTTATCTGACACCTGTTATGTCAGTGGCCCTGCTACCCCCGTGGTGGGTACAGCCTTGGGCTGTGCTATGATGTAAGTGGTCTATCACCACGTGTGGCAGATATGAGCATGTGAGCCATGTGCACTGCCCCTTGCATGAGTGCCAAAACCACAATGTGTGCCCATTGCACTGAAGACCCAGCATCTCTATTAGTCAGTGCCTCTATCTGTGTGGTTATGGAATGTTGTGAAGATACTCATGAGCAGGACCGTGGTTCAGCCTACCTGCTCCATGTGCCCTGCCTGTCCCCCCAACAACTGGTATATAAACTGTCCTGCCTGCTTCCCCCATAACTGGTAAATAAGCTGTCCTGCCCCCCCCCCACAACAGGTATGTCCTGTCAGCTCCCTGTGCCCTGCCTGGGCTCACCCCAAAACATGGATATATATACATATATATATATATATATATATATGTGTGTGTGGTGTGTGTGTGTGTGTGTGTGTGTGTGTGTGTGTGTGTGTGTGTGTTTATAGTAGATCGAACTTTTACAAGTTCGAACCTCATATGGCCAAGACCATATGATCGAACTTGTAAAAGTTCGAATGGACTGAATGGAGATCCACATACAGTGTGGAACTGGAAGATTTCCCTTTTCTGCAATGTAGTGCGATCTCGGAGTTGTTATATTTAAGTAGGGGTGTGGGGGTGCAGGGGGTGTAGCCCCCCTGCTACAGATGTCTAGTTTTGATTTTTGTGTTTTTTTTTTATTTTTTATTCAGTGTTTGAACGTTGACAAGTTCGATCATATGGTATCAGCCATATGAGATTCAAACTTGTAAAAGTTTGATCTACTGAAGTATATATATATATATATATATATATATATATATATATATATATATATATATATTTTTTTTTTTTTTTAATTTTGCTCTTTGCACCACTGCTTAGTTGTTTGTCGCCTATGTAGGACTGTTAGGTTACAGGCATGTAATCAGTGACACTTTAACTGTGTCAGTTATCCATAACTAGACCATGGTGTGTATCATCTATGTAACCTGCTTCCACAGCAGTGAGTATTCCAAGTTGCCAGCATAATAATTTCAGCAGTGCTTCAGTGTTCCTTGATCGTGCACATCGGTTTCCAGTCATACATTTTGCTATTGTCCTGCACACTTGTTATAGTTGTACTGCTGTTCAGTGTGTTCACATACCCTGGTGATTTCCACTGCTGGCATATCTGTTGTTTCTCTTTCCAGGTACTGTCATATTAAAATGTACCACATCACATTGACCGTTGTAATTGTGTCCTATTTTGTTCTCTTTATTGTTCTTCTTGGTTATGTTGCTTAGTTTTCCTCTATTTGTTTCCATTTTTTTTTGGCAAGATCAGCCATGGAGCAGGCAGGAGTGAGGCAGTGGCCACCACATTCTTCGGTGGCCATGTGCTGACTAATGGGTCCAGAGCAGTCCTTGGGCTTGCTTCTCAACAGTGAGATGAAGGTACCCTGTGGATGGTTACCAGGAGGACTATAGGTGGTATCTTGTACTACTTCCCTGGCGGGTGGTGAAGGCTCCTCATCTGGGACTGGAACAGAGGGAGCTCTCCTCAGCCATCTGGCACAAGGTGTAGTGGCTGCTGAGGACTAAGATGGACTGGTGGCTCAGTGTCTATACCGGCACCTTGGAGCACCTCCTCATGTATCTGGTAAAATCACATACTCACCCAGACCTGACCATTAGGCCCCCGCAATGAAGCCCACCCCAGATGTCCTTTCTGGGATGCTTCACCCCACCCTATCCCCCATCATGGTGTTCTCCTTCCTTGTGTGTCTCTTGCCCTTCCCTGTTTACTATTCAGTCCTCCCCATCACCAGTTTCCATCTACAGTCTGTGTCCATTGTGGCATCTCTATTTGTATCAGTACCTACCCAGTCAATCTTTGTCCATGTTATGTGTTTGGATCTCCACCCCTGCTGTCATCCCTGTTCCCTCTTTTTTGCCCACAACTTCCCCATGCATTCATTCCCTCTACCTTTCTTTAAAAGAAATAGGGTGCCTGCCCCAAAAACAATTCTTCTCCCACCCCATAACATTTTCCGTTTGCCATTCTTTGTGTTCCACTGCTTGGTCTTCTCCCTTTCTGACTATTCTGTATAGTCCCTTTCCTTTCCATTTATAAATTAAACCCAGATGGCATTTTGCCCTGTTGAACTTTTGTGGACTCCCACCTGTGCCAGTCTTGCACACATGTGCTTTTGATGCATGTGTAAATGCATTTAGCTTCAGGCATGCTACCTGTATACTGATAGTCTTGGGTCCCATGGTCTTTATTATACAGGCCTGTCCCAGGCATGTAAGTGCTATGTTCCTACCTCTGCCTAACTAATCTTCATCAATCCATATCTAACTACCATGACCTCACTATTTATTATAGTGCAGTCACAATATTATTCCTTCTGATTACTCCCCACCATGATGCTCTTTTAATGTAAATAAACTTAGATAACCTGGACCACCTGTTGCCCCACCATAGCCTTCATCTGATGGTATAAATCATTTGCATAAAATTGTCATTGTTTGTTAAAGTCAGTTCCACTACATCTGTATTCATTCGAACAAAATCTGCGGTGTACAATTTAAACTTATATAGCACTTCTTTATGCACAATTCCTTTTTTAGTTAAATGTTACAACATTAATTCATCAAACAAAAACTATTATACCTCCACTGCCAATTATTATCTGGACACAATTATAGGTCCATAGGTGTTTACTTGGCTAATGACCACAAGAGCCTTTGTAAGCCTAGCCATGCATCCCAAATCTCTGACAATTTCTGATACCCTTGATAAGTGTAAGCATGGGCCTGGGAGATGAATCATTTACAGGTTACTTGTTTGTATTAGAGACATAGATGCCAAACCAGAGATGAAGTTCCGGTTTCCCATCCAATTGTCCAAGTTGCACAGCATCAGCATCAATGGGACCAGACGATGTCCCGGGCTGCGTCCTACATGAACTCCAAGAAGAGCTAAACCCAAACATAAAACCACTGTTCAATCTTAGCCTTACAACAGGATATGTGCCCAAAGAGTGGCGTACAGCAACAGTGGTCCCTCTCCATAAAGGTGGTGCCTCAACGGATCCTGGAAACTATCGCCCCATAAGCTTGACTAGTTTGGTCTGCAAAGCTATGGAAAGGATCATCATGGGCCTCATAAATAAAGATATTGGGGACCTACAGACACTGGATCCTACCCAGTTCGGCTTTGTTAAGGGCAGATCCTGCCTCTTAAACCTGGTTGATTTCTTTGAAACAGTCACCAAGGCCATTGGGAAGGTGGTCCACACAGCCTACCTGGACCTCGCAAAAGCCTTCGATACAATACCCTACTCGGGCATTATAGATAAGCTCACCAGCTTAAATATAAACCCATATGTCACTAGATGGATTGCAAACTGGCTCAAGGACAGAACCCACATGGTTAGAATTGCTGGAGCCATGTCAGATTCCAAACCAGTTACAAGTGGTGTCCCACAAGGCTCAGTCCTGGGACTTCTCTTGTTCGGTATATATTTCTCGGAGGTACAGGCCAACACGGAAGGACTGTGGCTGACCAAGTTCGCAGATGACTGCAAACTGGGCGCCATAATTGACTCTCCGGCCGACACAAGCATCCTCCAAAAGGGCCTCATAGAAACAGACAACTGGTGCCAGAGCCATGGCCTCAAGCTAAATGCCAATAAGTGTATAGTCATCCCTTTGGCAAAACAAAGTGCCCACAAATTACCACATAGGTGGTAATCCATTAAGTACAGAAGAAGTAATTAGGGACCTGGGGACCCAAGTTGATAGCAATCTCTCATTTGACAACCACGTGGCCAAAGTGGTTAGAAAAACATTTTATATAGCCCACCTAATCATGAAGGGATTCACATCTAGATCAGGGAGGTCATCGTGCCTCTTTACTCATCCCTCATCAGGCCCATAATTGAGTACAATGCCCTTTTGGGATGTACCTTACCAGACACCTGCAGCAACTGGAAAGACCCCAAAAGTAACTCACCAAGAGGATCAAAGGGCTCAAACAGATGCCATATGCTGCCCGGTTAAAGAAACTCCAGCTCTACTCAGTGGCATACCGCCTGTTCAGAGGCGATCTGTGCCTGGCGTATAAAGCCATGTCAACCTGGAATTAATGCACAAGCAGCACCTCAGAAAATCTAACTCCCATCGAGCTCTGGGCTCAAGAGACTTGTACCTCGGCACTAAAATAAATAGGACATGCTGGAGGGACAGATTCATAACCCAGAGGCTCCCTTCACTCTGGAATAAAATCCCAGTCCAGGTTAGGCAGAGTCCCTCATTGACTCTCTTCAAGAGGAATCTTGATGAGTGGATGGGAGATCGTAGGTTTACCCTGGGTATCACTTCTGTGTCACTGTTAGACAGAGGCACAGTATACTAACCTCGAAAAAGGGCATAGCAAAATAAATTTAAAATGGGTGGCGAAAGCCAAACACATTCTGGCTAGGCTTATAAATGCCCTAGGGCAGATAGCCTAGTATGAACCTATGAACCTATGAACCTATTGGGTTAGGGAGGAACTCTGTTTCACAAGGATGGGGAGCCTGTTCCATAGATGGGGTAGTCTCTGGGATACATATCTATCTCTCCAGCAGGTCCTATTTATATCACAGGCAAGGTCTAAGTCTTTAGAATAGGTGATTCTGGTACTGTTTGTTTTGTGGATATGCAGGAGGTCTATCACAGTGGGGTCTGAGATGTCCTGTATGCCAGGCATAGATCTCCTCTCAAAAGCCTGTAGGAGACAGAATACAGGGATAGGGCCTTACTAAAAGAATACAGGGCATAATTAACATGTCCTATGCAGACCGCCACAAGGCCCTATCCCTGTTTTCTGTAGGAGAAAATAATACAGGGATAGGGCCTATGCAGACCGCCGCAAGGCCCTATCCCTGTATTCTGTAGGAGACAGAATACAGGGATAGGGCCTTGCGGCGGTCTGCATAGGACATGTTAATTATGCCCTGTATTCTTTAAGTAAGGAACCTCTGTGGACATTCCAGTTGTTGGATATGCCTGGTTAGGTACATACCAAAGGGGGCACTGTACTCAGTGGTAGGTCTGATGAATGCCAAATACAGTGGAACAATGACTCCCATGGACTTAGATGCCATATCTTTGTTTATAAGTTGCACAACACAGAATGATTTCCTCACCACTGTAGACATGTGATGATCAAAAGCTAGATTGCTACCTATGTGTGTCCCTATGTCCCTGACTACTGGGTCACCTCTAAGGTGTGTGTTGTCAATATGATAGTTACCAGGGATGGATGACTTCCCAAAGGATACTATTATGCATTTCTAGGCATTTAGTTTTAGTCTATGGTTCTGACACCAGTTGTTTGTCTGTGTTAGCCCTTCCTGGAGAACATTTGTGTCAGTGTGAGATTCAATGACAGCTCCTAATTTGCAATCATCTGCAAATTTAGTCAGCCAGAGACCACTGACATTGGTCTTGACTTCTGAGAAGTAAATGCCAAAAAGGAGCAGTCCAAGTACTGATCCATGAGGGACTCCACTTGTGACTGGCCTCTTTGTAGAGGTGGACTTCCCATTTCTAACTTCCTGAGTCCTGTCTGTGAGCCAGTTGGCTATCCACCAGGTGACATACAGGTTTGTTCCAAACCTCTTGAGTTTGTCAACAATGCCTGAGTGGGGTATTGTGTCAAATGCCTTGGCCAAGTCAAGGAAGGCAGTGTGAACGATTTTGCCCTCATCCATTGCTTTGCTGACCTTCTCAAAGAAGTCCACCGGGTTGAGTAGGCATGATCTGCCCTTGACGAAACCAAACTGGGTTGGGTCCAGTGTCTGGAGGTTTACTATATCTCTGCTGATCATCTCCATGATAATTCTTTCCATGGCTTTACATATAAAACTACTGAGACATATGGGCCCACCTTTGTACAGAGGGATGACTGTTGCCTTTCTCCATTCATGAGGCACGAAGTCTGTTTGGAGGCTATAGTTAAATCGTAATTCCAGAGGCCAGGTCATGTTTTATGCTGTTTAGAAGGCATCCTGGGATATTGTCTGGGCCCACTGATGTAGTGTTCTTGATCTTAGAGACAGCATTAAGGACCTGTTCCCTAGTGATACTAGGGGGAGTTATATTTGATGATATTTCCTGGGGGAAAGTTGAGGGGGAGAGACGAATAAAGTTGGAGCTGAATTTATCAGCCAGGAAGTTTGCTATATGTTCTGGCTCAGTATAGGTGGCTCCATTTACAATGACCTCTACACACATTTGTGTATTACCTTTGAGGTTGCGGACATAGCTAAAGAATGCTTTGTGGTGGTCCTTGGCCTGGGAGGCTAAACGTACCTCAAATTTGGCTTTGGTAGACTTTGTTTGTCCTCCGAGTTGTTTGTTTAGTTTGATGAGAGTGCTTTTATCCTACTGAGTGCTGCACCTCCTAATTTTTCCATGATTTTCTTCCTTCTGTTATACAGCCTATTGATGTTGTGATTTTACCAAGATGGCTTGTTTTTAAGTTAGTTCTGTACTTCTTCCTGGTGGGTACAGCTGCCTCTATGCAGCTATTAACATGCTTGCACAGGGTTTCTGTGAACAGTTCAGCATAGGCAGCAGTGTTCCTAGGGTTTACGGGGTCCTGAAATTTTGCCAGGTTATCACTTAATAGCAGGAGGTTAGCCTTAGAGTAGCACCTGAATATTTCTGGTTTAACTGGGGGTCCAGGTTTTATTTTTACTTCAAAGGAGACCATTTTGTGGTCTGACATTACCAGGGAAGGCATCACAGTAGACGGTGTGCAGCACTCTCCCATATTACTGAGGACTAGATCCAGTATGGTTGCACCCCTGTTTGGTGTATTCACTATCTGGTCAAGGGAGTTTGTGTTTTCAAAATCCAAAAATCTCTGTGCATGTATGTTTGGTGTTGTATAGAATTCCCAGTTAATAGTGAGGTAATTAAAGTCACCCATGAATATGGTATTGGGTTGGATGGTGAGTGTTTTCAATAAGTTTAAATACATGGTATGGATTTACTGGGTCATAGAGGGGACCTATAGCTTGCAAGGAAGTGGTACTGGATTTTACCTATGGAAGGCCTTTACTATAGCAGGAAGAGGACATGCAGAAACAGAGTAATAGAGTGTTACACCAAGAAAGTGAACAGTGTTCCACTTCTGAAGTAAGATGGAAGGAATGCATGCTGTGGGGAGGCAATTCATTTCACTTGAATTTTGGTGTATTTTGTTTTTAAATTGGGTTAGACTTCTAGGATTAGTTGGAGAGTGTTGAGTTTACAGGCAGAAATTTAGGATTTGGGTTAGGAGTTTTTAGGTTAGGGACACAGTTTTATGGCTATGGTTAAGGAAGGTGTTTTAAGATTAGGGTAAAGGTTAGTGTCAGAGTTCTAGGGTTTGAGTTAGAGATGCAGTTTTAGGGTTAGGGTTAAGGACAGAATGTTTGTATAGTACATTTAAGTAGTGTTGGTTTCTTACAGTGAGCGAGCATAACTTACATTTCCATTTCAGGAAATAAATATGCAAAATAATTTGACGATACCTTAGCAGTTTTCCTAATTGTTATGTCTTCATCAGCTGGTAAGGGCCTTGGAACATCATAGTATGTGGTTGTAACATTACAGCTGCACAACTGGTGTTTAAACAAGGCAACATTCCAGTTCCACTTTCTTTTCAAATACAGTGAAGCTACTTTATTACACAAGGGGATAGATTGACATGTATATTCAACAACGTGTTTATCTCCTTTAAAAAGTAGATTTCTCACAACTATGTTGTCACCTTCTCCCTTACCCATACTTGTATATCATTAGTGCAGTGACAATGATAACAATGCCTAGTATAATAAAACAGCTGCATGAAAACAAACTTTGGAGGTAGAAATAATAAATGCAAATAGGTCACCTGCAGAGGAGTAGTGTTTGTTAGGCTCTCCAAACCCGTACAAAGAACTTGTTATAAAAAGCAGAGAAAGGCGAGCCTTTAAGGTTCTATATCTTTGGCAGTACCAACAGCAGTGCATGACTGTAATCCAATGGACCTGTACGCTACAATTCTAGCTTCAACCTAAATACTAAGGTATTCTTTACCGCTATTAGTACAGTCAAAAAGTAACAAAAAATTAAACATTTGTGGTGATGCTTCTGTAGGATTAAATCGTCCAGTTTATTTTTTATGAGCACTTTCGTCGTAAATAGAAGTAAGTTAAAAGAAAAAGATAGCCACCTCAAAAAGGACTTCCAAATCAGACATCAGTTTTCTCATGCTACACTTATTGGAAGAAACAAATGCAAGTGCCTAATCCAATTTTTCACTAGTTTTTCCCTTTGCTTCCTCCCTATGGTGTCCTGACTATCAGCCTGCTTGCTGAGACCTCCTTTAGTCTATTGACCCACAAGACTGGTTTACCTCTAGCCACTGGCCACACTAAAGGGATGAGGAACAGATGAGATCAGAAGTGTAAGAGTGGGTCCAGTGATGTGAAGTACTTCTTGGTGTTCCAATGAGGATTTTTTGGATGCCCTGTTTCCCTATACCCCTAGCAATGTGACAAAATGCATACTTCCAAATTAGGACTTACAACACATCTTTTCCACACCCCCAGCCAGGCTATAGTATAATGCACTTGGGCAGGACCAAAACAGGCCTAAATGACCCACAACTGTGGAGGGTAACTTCAAAAAATAGTCAGTAGTTAAGGGGTTAAACATACCATGATACAAGGCCCAATGTACAGAAATTCCTCAATTATTATCCAACAGATAATGATATTATATTCTTTGAAAACTTTTTAGACTTTCTTGCTAGCCCTGCAGGGAAATATCAGAGGTTGGTGATTTTATCTGGCGGGGTGATGGTTGATTGCATTGTGCATATTCACTATTTCAGCAACTTCAAAAGCTGGATCTTAGACTGGTGAATTAAGATTTCTGCTGGACAAATTCAGGGTTCAGTCACAGCCTCTGAGTATTGCCTGCATGCATTCTGTATGTTTTACTTTTGTCTTAGATTTTTGCTTTTTCTTATCCCAACGCCATGCTGGCTTTTTGTTCTAAACTGTCCATATTTAAGTATTCACATTTGTGTGGCCTTGATGAAGGCAAACAATGTCTGAAAGATCAATTAATTTACCCACCTAACAAACAAGTGCATCCACCATCCTTATTCAGACTTAAATTGACTGACCTAAAGATAGAACCAGTCTGATATACAATCCATTCCCTCCTGAGATGCAAATATGCCCTCCTGTACTTTGTTAACATTTACCTAGTAGACCTGGATGAATATCATTCCTTCTGGTGTTAAATATCCAGAGTTCTGTCTTAAGTGCTTGTTCTCTGGCACTGCTGAAAAGCTATCAGAAGGCAGTAAAATCAACTTATGTAACATGCTGATGTCAGAAACAGCGCCTTAATCTGTCTTCTGTCACTGTCTTGGAACAATCTTTTCAGTGGTTTTTTCAAGGTTTAACATGAGAAAGAAGGTAGAAAACTGAAGAAGAAGAAATGGAAGAGAAATGGAATAATCTTAGCAAGTAGTTTACAAAATAAAAGCAACTTATTTGGAAAATGAAATTTTCAAATCCGATGAAGTTACTATGTATTGCAGACATGCTAAGCAGGTCTGCTTGTTTGTCATGGAAATGTTGCACAAAAATACTGTGAAGTCTACAGCACTCCTACCAAACCATTGTTAGAATAGTCCAGACACAGCATTAAGCACCACATTCAGGTTTTCTGACATATCTAAGGTCATGGAAACTGCCAAACATATGCACCCTTCCTGTTGTAGAGGATGCAGGTCCCACCTTTTGAGGTCTGGACTATTAATTCTGACTTTTTAGCAAATGCAGTTTAGGAGATAGTGTTGTTCGGCTGTTGTGAAAAAGTAAATCATTAGCCCATTTTTGAAAAAGACCACCCTTGGCAATGATGTCTTTATAAATTATATGCCAGTTCACAGAGGGTTACCAAAAAAAAATGCTTACCTGTTTACCCTGAGCATGTTTACCCACATAGGAGCTGGAAGCTGTTGAAGACTTGGGGGGTGGAGGGTGAGACGGGCACTTAGTGATCTAAAAGGGGCAATTTGTTTATAACTATTTACTACCACAACATGGGATCACTTGGAGGACATTTTAAGCTTATCCAATTCCCTTTTGGTGCTTGAATTAACATTTTCTGATTGGTCTTACCTATCCCATGGCTGATAATTGTATAATAGCCCTAGTGAGAATAACTGTGATAGTACCATAGATAATTTGAGGGGACCGTTGTAAAGGATGCAGCATTTAGGAACTGCCTCTATCCTTTGTTTTATTTTTATGGATAGCCTGTTCTGGAACAGTGGTAGCCTCTGAGATATATCCATCTCTCCACAACATTCAGTTTAGATACCTGGACTGAATATTTCTGATGCCATTTGACTTGCTGATATTCAGTAGGTCCATCAGTATTAGGTTGGAGGATGCCTTGTATGCCAGACATGTCACCTCTAAGCACTCGGTAGGATACTGAGTATAGTAATAAACCTTTGAGGTGGTCCATGCAAGACCTGTTGTTTAGGACTTGTATCCTTTTAGTAAGGTATCTCTGAAGGTATTCCAATTGTTGCATGGAGTTGAAAAGATACATGCCAAAGTGGGCATTTTACAAAATGATTGGCCTAACGAGAGCTTTGTAAAGGGGGACAACAATAACTCTAGATCTAGTCACAATCAATTTGTTTATAAGCTGTGCAATATAGAAAGGCTTTCTTATTAATCTGGGCACATGCTGGTCAAAAGTTAGGTCACTGTACACACAAGTTCCCAAATCCCAAACAAGTAAGTCAGTTCTCAGAGGGCATTGTCATGATTTTGACACCAGTTATTATTTGGAACAAATCTTTCTGCATGATGGTTAAGTCATTTGGGGATTTGATAACTGCTCCTAGCTTGCAGTCATCTCAAACTTAGCTGGCCAAAGCCCTTTGGTATTTCCTTTTACTTTTGAGATGTATATGCCAAACAGAAAATGTGTCAGCACAGAACCCTGGGGGGCACCATTGGTGATTGGTCTCTTTCCCTATTTTGATCTGCTGCATCCTGTGAGCAAGCTGGCAATCCAGCTAGTGATGCAAGTGTTTGCTCCTACATGATTCATCCTTTGTGCTATACCTGAGTAGGAGATTGTATCAAAAGGCTTAGCCAGGTCAAGATAATGTGGTGTGAACCGTTTTACCTTCATCCATTGCTTTGGTAACAAGAGTAAAGCTTAAAATTTGCCCTTGATTTTGAGCCTTTCACACTTTCTTCTGGGCTGTTTTCAAACATATTTTTAGGTCCATGCATACATGTATGCATTCTTTGATTCACCTTCCTGATTGTATTAAATTATATTCCTTGTATAATACAGCACCAGTTGTTAGAATGTGTTTTAAATTTGTAGTTTTGAACAGTCTTCTAGTAAGCAATGAAACAAAATGTATGAACCAATAATGACAAAACTGCCATTTCAGAAAATTTCAACCATAAAAGACCACTCAAACTTCTGTCACTACAATCTACCAGTATCAGTAGATATGCAAAATCTCTGCAGAAGTAAGTAATCTAAATAATTCCACATTACAGGGATCTGTAACTAATAAAGAAGTTGCTGCTAGGAAACAACTTTATATTTCATTGTTTCATCCAAAATAAAGTGGCTGTTGCCCTTGAAGAATAATTTGCCTATGTTACATTAAAAAATGATAAGCTAGTAATATTGTAATAGGGAATGGATGGCAAACTGATAACAAGTTCATAGTTACTAGGTAATTCCTCCAAATGAGGACATTCACAGGACTGCAGCATTCACTGCCTTTAAAGTACAACACAGTAAAGTATCAGTGATCCATCTGCATACTGTGGAAGTAGAACCCACAGCCTTTTGCCTCAAAAGTAAGGTTACTACCTGCTGTGCTATTAACAATGCAAACAGACTTGGAATAAGCAGCACTAAACTTCCCCTGAAGCTCTCAGCTCTTTCTATTTTTTTTATTTATTTAACAGGAAAGTCCAACTTGGAAAAAGCCAATTTTCAGCAGAGCCCCAGGAAGAAATGCTCCAGATGCATGTCTTTGTAACATGGGAGGAAACTAGAGCACTCAGAGGAAACCCACACAAACACAGGAAGGACATACAGACTCCACACAGAAGGCACCCCAGCCAAGAATCAAACCAGAAAAACTCTTGCTGTAAGGCAACAACGCTACCACTGCACCATCCACTTGACACAACTAAATCTCTCAATTTCTCAGCAGAAGAAATCTAGAAAAAGCCAAAATTTATTGGGGGGAGGGGGGCAAAGACCCAAAATCAGGGACACATTTTATATATTGCTTGTATAATCTTAGAAAGTTGCTAAATAGTGTTTTGTGTTACCATGTGTTTCCAAAAAATATAAGAAGACTGAGGCTTTCATTATTTAGTGAATTCCATTCTCACTGATTTGCCAGAAAACCACAAATTTTAAGAGGAATAGACCAAAAGTATGAGCCAAATATTTTGTGAAAATCTAGACAGTTGAGACCTATGGATTAAACTCCTTGAATCACAAGTGGTAGTGTGGGGGAAACACATAAATAAACCTCTCCTGACTGTGGATGATCTGCCAGCAGGCTTGATGTGATCAGGTTGTTTTTCCACGCACTTTTGTATTTAAATAGCGTGAGATGCATGAGTCCTTACAGGTCTTGCAGCTGTAAAAGTGTTGGGGGGGGCCTTGCTCTATGGTTCCAGCACCTATGTTTACCCAGCAGTGACCTCTATAAGATATTCTAGAAGGGTATAGTACTGAAATAGCTTTGATTAAGGTAAACAACAAGAAGCAAATTACAGTATACTGTTTTCCATTTTAAGCTAGTCTGACAGCAGGATCAAAGGATTATAACTGTTAATGAACCTCTTACTGTGGTGTAAGGTTTGATTCCCACAGCTTCCATTTGCCTACTGTGTGACTTGGGCCAACTTACTTAACCAGACATTGCCCCTATGCTGTGCTCTGCCTGAAAAGGTCTGTATGGATCATTGTTCTACACCAGTTAACAAATGCAAGTAAATAAATACTTCGGACAAATTGTAGATTATAATATGCTCTGATTACTTTACTACTGCACCAGTAGATACCAGAGTTCACAGCATTGTGATCAATCACCTGTGGACTATGTGAAGCAGTTCTTACATGGCCTACCAGCTAGATGGACAGTCGTTCCCAGATTATTGCCTCTGCTGTTTGTTCTTCCCTCACATTACACACAAGTTCATGAGTTGTAAAAACAGTGTTTTAGGTCATGTGGTTGTATAGGTACACTTACACTTTAAAACTGAGGTTAAAAGCTTCCCAGTCAATCCAGGTGCCAAGTGTGCATTCAGCTGTGGTTAAGTTATCTAACTCTTTTATTTTACAAGGTAGTTTATTTCATATTTTGGGACAACTTGAGTAATGAAATTTCACCTCAGGGTTGTTTTGTTAAGAGATATCCTGAAATTGAGATTCTTATGTTTGTGACTGATGGAGTTTGAGTGCGTATCCAAGTTTTAAAAAGCTTGTGTTGTCTCATACTTAAATGCTATAAACCAAAATAGTTTTGCCCCAAAAACAGTGGTGGCAGGTGGCTTCAAATCAGGAGACAGCTTAATGGATGTGGCCAACAGGAAGGGGTGTGACCACCTAGAAAGGGCTGGGGCTATGCTAAAAACTGCAAAAACTGGGACTTTAATTAAAAACGCTGCCCTGGGTGCCAAACCATCATTATGAGAGACCAATCAAGACAAAATGAAGTGTAAAAGAAAAAAATATTTCAATGCACTGGCTGCATGACAGCTTACTTAATATCTAGATGGAAACAAGGTTGTGAGGCATAAAAAAAATTACTTTTTAAATACATTACTGGAATGCAAGTCAAAATCAAGTATAAAAAAACAAGCAGCACTCAACTCAAATAACTTCACCTTGCACTGCAGTTCTAATTATAATTTATATTCAGCTTTATAAATGTACCAAGTTGTTGTGTCTTTCGACTTTTCCCGGTTAGGGGTCGCCACTGTGGAACTCTGGTCTGCTAATGATTGGCAGCAGATTTTTACATACCGAGTTGCCAGCCCTGACGCACAACCTTCAACAAAGGTACGCCCATTCACGCATGTCTACACACAGAACACGCTTTAACTGAGAATTGAACAGGACAACGTCTTACTGTGAGGCGACAACACTACCACAGCACCACCACCGCAGTATAAAAGTACCAAGTAACATGCTGAAAGTAGCAATCTCTGTGATACCCCCACTTGTAAAAATGTTTCTTAGCCAAAAAAGACCTGCTGCAAGACCTGCTCTTCTCTTTCTATGGCCCTGACACATCTGTCATACCTCTCAACCTCAGAGCAAGAAATCTGGACAAAGCCATAAACAGAAGTGGGATAAAGGCCCAAAAATAAGGATAATTTTTAAATATTGCTCTTATAAACTTAGAAAGATAATAGAATAGTAGGTCTTGCATTGGTATGCATTTTCTGAAGGATATGAAATCTGAAACTGAAATGTCTGTCATTATTTTCTAACTTCAATCTTTAACGATTTGCCACTAATTTGCCAGAAAACCACAATTTTATGAAAAACGGACCAAAAATGTGATGCAAAAATATAAAATAGCCACACAATACAGCTGGGAACCTGTCAAAGAAGGGACACTTTTTAAATATTAGTACTGTTAACTTGAGCAGCTGACAAAATAAGAGAATCTATATCCATTTCTGAAATTAAAAGTAATCTATTACTCTGATCATTACAATTATTTATTAATTCTAAACCCTCCATGTTTTCTTCCAAATTTGTCATTTTGCAGAGGGATTATTAGGGGGAGAGCAACATTTTGAGCCACAATTGGGGACAGTTGAGAGGTTTGGATATACCTAATAATATAAAGCAATTTATTTGCTCGTACCTCTCAACCTCTTAATGCAGGAAATCTGGACAAGGCCAAATATATTGGGGGAACATACAAACAGTACTAAAAATTGCTCTTGTATAAACTTAGACAGTTGACAAAATAACAGGTCTTGCTTTAGCATGCATTTTTCTGAAGGGTATGAAGTCTGAAACTCAATGTCTGTCATTGTTTAGTGACTTCATTCCTAAATAATTTGCCAGAAATCCACAAATGTTATAAGGAACAAACCAAAAATAAGAAGCAAAAATCTATTAATTCTGCAAAAATCTGGACAGTTGAGAAGTATAGTTCAGCCAGGGCTGAGTTTGCCACCCTTCCTCACTCTCAAAATCATGGTCAAATGGGGTTTCCCCCTGCAGCTATTCCAATGTCCCATTACTTGGCTATTTCACCCCATTTACCATAAACACTGTAATGTGCATACTGCTTTACTTCTACGATGATTTGAATTTTATTTAAAAGTTTTATTTTACATTTTACAGCACAAACACTAATAGACATGTGCTAAACAAAGCAATGCAGTTTCACAATGAAAATAGACTTAACATTAAAATCTCACTGCCCTTAAAATTCACATTTATTGAAACAGCATCAAAACCCACATTCAAAGAAAATACATCTGGCCAGTGACAGATAAAGATTAACTTTGGGCTGTTTTCAAACCATAGGCCCCTTGCACAGGAAACATACATGTCTTCTTTGATACACCTTCCTGATTGTATTAAATTATATTCCTTGTATAATACAGTACAGTTGTTAGAGGGCATTTTAAATTTATTGTTTTGAACATTTTTCCAGTAAGCAATGAAACAAAATGCATGCACCAAGAATGACAAAACTGCCCAATTCAGAACATTTCCATTGTAAAAGTCTACTCAAATGTCTACAGTCCACCAGTTTCAGTAAATATGCACAATCTTTGCAGAAGTAAAAGTCATCTAAATAATTCCATATTAAAGAGATCTGTAACTAATGAAGAGGTTGCTGCTAGCACACAACTTTATATTTCATTGTTTCATCTACAAGTAAAGTGCCTGTTGCTCTTGAGGAATAAATTGCCTATGCTACATTAAAAGAAGATAAGCTAGTAATATTGCAATAGGGAATGGATGGCAAACTGATAACAGGTTCATCATTACTAGGTATCTCTGCCAAAGAGGACATTCTCAGGACTGCAGCATCCACCCCCTTTAAAAGTACAACACAGTACAGTATCAGTAATGCATCTATGTACTGTGGGAGTAGAACCCACAGTCTTCTGCATCCAAAGCAAGTATACTACCTATTGTGCTATTAACAACACAGACACAGCATAAGCAGCACTAAACTTATCTTTAAGCTCTCAGCTCCTTGCAAAATGCACTCGACACTCAACTTTATCTCTCAACTTTGAAATACAAGAATTCTGGAAAAAGCCAACATTTATTGGGGGGGGGGACAAAGTCCCAAAAACTAGGGACACATTTTAAACATTGCTTGCATAATCTTGGAAAGTTGCTAGAATAAAATGCTGTGTTACCACCATGCATGTCACTGCCAAGACTTGGACCCAGGACCCTGTACACTACAGTCAGAGCAACATACCACTATGCCAAATCAGCTGTTTCTCGAATGACAGGTTGACTGATACTTAAATGGCTATAATATAGTGAATTCAGTTCTCACCATAGCTCTCAACTTCTTAGCACAAAACACCTAGACAAAGCCAATAATGGGGGAATACAGCCCCCAAACATATTCAGTGAATTCAATTCTCACCATAGCTCTCAACCTGTTAGCACAAAATACCTGGACAAAGCCAATAATTGGGGAATACAGCCCCAAAAATAAGGACAAATTTCAAATATTGATCTTATAAACAGAAAATTGCTAGAATAAAAGGCTTTCTGTTACCTTGTACTTTCTGAAGAATATGAAGTCTGAAAGTCATATGCCTGTCGTTATTTAGTGAATTCAAAATCCAGAAAAAAACACAGATTTTGAGGAACAGAACAAAAATGAGGCAACATTTTCACAAGTGGTGGTAGGCAGTGAATTCAAGCTCTTGCTACCTACTCCCAAGGTACAGGGTTTGAGTCTAACCACCAGGTATATTTCCTGACTTCTTTCTAGCTACTGGGGCATTTTACACAGACACATACAAACGCACACACACACACACACACACACACACACACACACACACACACACACACACACACACACACACACACACTTCCATTAGTATAAGCAAGTATCTGCAGAGAGTTTCCAGCTTCATTAATTCCAGCCAGTCAAGCTCCAGTTTCAAAAACAAAAGCCCCACTTGAGAGCCAAAGTCCTGTCCTTCCTGTGAGAGTAGGCTCCAGCTTGCAGACATTGCAGTCCGATCCCCTTCCAGTCTATGCAGTTGTAACTGCATAGACTTCTGGGATCTTTGCTGTTGCAGGCTGTCTTCCTAATGTGGACGGTCTTACCAGCAGTCTGGATTCTGTGCGCATGCTCCTGACTGGTTCAGTAGCAGTCCAGACTTGGGAAATCCGGCGAGTGCACATGCATGAGTTCTGGACTTGGGAAATGCCACGAGTGCACATGCATGAGTTCTGGACTTGGGAAATGCCGCGAGTGCACATGCACCAGTTCTGGGACTCTCGTTTGTTTTTTATTTATTTATTTTATACAGCTGGGGGGGGCTGCAGTCCTGCAGCCCAATAGCATTTGCCGCCCCTGCCCAAAAATGTCTGTAGTATATCGAGTACAGATTTAAATTGTTACATCTTTCTCTAAAATTCAGGTCTTTTAAAGTTGTATATCTGGAACTTTCTGGAAGAGATGTCTGCCATATGCAACTGCTTCAGAATTCTACAGGTTGTGTAATATCAGGAATATTCAACTCTGAGTACCTTAATCATGTCAGGAGTAGCCAACTGTGAGTACCTTACTCACACCAGGAGTATCCAACTCTGAGTACCTTACTCAAATCAAGAGTATCCAACTCTGAGTACCTTACTCACATCAGGAGTATCTAGCTCTAAGTACCTTACTCACATCAGGAGTATCCAACACTGAGTACCTTACTCACATCAGGGGTATCCAGCTCTGAGTACCTTACTCACATCTGGAGTATCCAACTATGAGTACCTTACTCGGGTCTATATTATAATATCAAAGTTATGGAACATTGAATACAATATGGTTGACACCATATTATCGAAGTTCTGTAACTTTGAAAATAAAAAAAAATTAAAACTTTAAATACTTATCCTAATGGGTTTCATCAGAGGGGCAAGCCCGCCTGCACCCCCACACCTCTCACTACTTAAATATACCAACTCTAAGATCACACTTTAATGTATTATGGTGCGGAAAGGGAAAATTTCCCTTTCCTACACTGTAGAGTGATCTCGAAGTTGGTATACTTAAATAGTGGGGGGTGTGGATAGTGAAGGGGGGCTTGCCCCCCTGCGTACACTAGTTAGTTTTTTTTTGTTTTACATTTTTTTTATTGACTTTCAATTGTTTAATGGTTCGATGCATAAAGTTTGATGTTTATGCATACAATCCATTAAACATTTGAGATTATAATATAGATCCCCTTACTCACATCAGGAGTATCCAAGTCTGAGTACCTTACTCACATCAGGAGTATCCAGCTGTGAATACCTTACTCACATCAGGAGTATCCATCTCTGAGTACCTTACTCACATCAGGAGTATCCAGCTCTGAGTACCTTACTCACATCAGGAGTATCCAGCTCTGAGTACCATACTCACATCAGGAGTATCCAACTTTGAGTACCATACTCACATCAGGAGTATCCATCTCTGAGTGCCTTACTCACATCAGGAGTATCCATCTCTGAGTACCTTATTCCTGTTCAGTAATACCAAGACCAAATTGCACTTAAGTGGTGCATCTTCTTCAGAATAGCAGTGCTACATTAGTGTGCTACTTATGGAGTGGGTCGTCCATACTGGAAGGGTCTGTTGTTACTATACACAGAAGTTCACTAACTCTACTCTTTCAATGAGATGCTGCTACAGATTCCAAGAAAATGCCTGAAAACCTATAAATGTACATTTTCATCTAAATCAACCCTCTAGATTTATCTGTTTGGTGGACTATTGTACTGACATATTGTACCTAATCTCAGACAGGAACAGAGCTCATCTTTATTCAGAGACATTTGTCATTTCATTTAAAAATTCGGCTTGTTCTTGACTCTTTTTTATTTTAATGCTAGTCATAATTTGCTTTATTTGAAATGTAAGGGAGCATTGCCAATGCATTTTATGCAATGTAAGGCTTTATTATTAATTTTAACATTAAGATTTATATTAATATCACTGTTAATATTAAGTAGTGTTTAAAATAATATCTTGTAAATAAATATGTATCAGGCTTCAAAATGGCATTTGCAAACTCACGTGTGAAATAGGTCAAAAATAACTTTTCAGCAATTGTCCTGTGTATTGGGGGGGGGGGTCACCCAACCAACACTCCACATACATGAAGCTTTGTGCCTTAAACCCTGTAAATAATTATTTATACTCCCCCTCATTTCAGCAGCTTAGTGTAAGAATAATTATCCTCCCCAGTCACACAAGTACGTTCTGAGTAGCCATTTTACCAATTTCAAACTTGAGAAGCACACTCCCTACTAAGAAGAACAGTAGGAAATGATTAGCAGGCTGGTCACAACTAGTGGTCATTTTTTACCACAGATGTCGGTGATGCTCTTGATGTGATTATTACTCTCTGTCTCCTGCACCTCTCCTCTTGAGCTTCACACATCAGTTGACGTAATGCTGCTTCAGGGCAGCACTTATTGTATCTGGAAGAGCAGAAAACATTTTTTTTTTGTGTGATCAGCAGAAAAAATATTTAAAAAGTGCCTTCTCCTCAAAGTGATTAATGCATTCTTGTTTCTTTTGCTTCATGATTAACCTGTTCTGACCCCATGCCCTTTGCTCTGATACCAGTGACCCCACACCTTCTGCAATAGTTCTACTGCTCTACCTTTCCCCATATTTACCCAGCGGTAGGGATTTTTAGACCTGGAACATGTCATCCATTATAGCATATAATAAAGGTGACTAACATCTTCGAACACATGCCAGAAAGGAATGCATAGACTCTGCCAGTAGGCTTAGTGGGAAGTGCTTTAGCAATCCTTTGTAATGCACTTCTAACAGAAACTGCTATAGCATTCACAAGCCATTACTTGCCACAATGTTTGCTAAAAAAGATACAGAGTTTTAGAATCTCAGCGTTACAGAACTGTATCTTTTAAATTTGTGTCTGTTACTGTAGCCTACATAGATCACTGTGAATAATGTATAACTTTCATAAAGCAGTTTTACTGACTCAGGGCATCACAAAAAATACTCTCTGTAGTAACAGTGTGTATCCAGATAGGGGCACTGCCGGACTTTTACAACACCAATGCAGTGTCATTTTTGTAACCTCTGAAGATTTTTTCCAAATACAAAAGCATTTAAGTTTTACATGCTGTTTAATAACTGTTTTTTGTACCTTTTAAATTAGTGCTTTCTATAATAAGAACGCCAGACTGTCTGATTTAGAACATTTTAGGTGAAATGCTACAGTAGACTTGTATCATATTATCATTTTGTGGCATAAATCTGACCTTAGAATACTTAAAGGACTAAAGTATACAATTGCAAATGAAACTCTGACCTTTACCTCCCCATGTCCTGTGCAGTGTCAATTAAAGATGCAGACAAGAGTTCAACAGCTATATTTCTAGTGGTACGCTTATTAATAGAAATATCACTGCTGGTTGGTTACCTGAGTTAATGGCTTTGGACATCACTGAAGTAGTATTTTGTTAGACATTAATTCAATAATGACACCAGTGAATACCAGATTTACTCAGCTAATTGACACTGAGCAAAGACATCTCCAACAGTTAAAGTGGGGAGACTCAATAGAAGCACAAAACCAAACTCTGCAATGTATAGGTTCATAGGTTCATAGGTTCATACTAGGCTATCTGCCCGAGGGCATTTATAAGCCTAGCCCATTGTTTTGTGGCTTACGCCACCCCTTTAGTATGGGGAACTATACCCATTATTTTGCTGTGCCTCTGTCGAGCAGTGACACTGAGGTAATTCCTGGGGTATATCTACGATCTCCCATCCATTGGTCAAGATTTCTCTTGAACAAGGCCAGCGAGGTGCTCTGCCTCACATGTACCGGGATTTTGTTCCACAGCATAGGGAGTCTTTGGGTGATGAATCTATCTCTCCAGCACGCCCTATTAATAGCCGTGTCGAGGTTTAAGTCTCCCGCCCTTGTGGCTCTGATGGATCTAGATTTTTGAGGTGAAGCATATTCATCAAATCTGGGTTTGACATGGCCTTGTATGTTAGGCAAAGGTCACCTCTGAGCAAGCGGTAAGCGACTGAATAGAGCTGGAGTTCTTTCAGTCGGGCAGCATAGGACAGATTTTTGAGACCCTTTATCCTTTTGGTGAGGAACTTTGTGGCCTCTCCAGCTGCTGCAAGTGTCGGGTCAGATACATTCGAATGGGGCATTGTACTCAATCATTGGTCTGATGAGTGATGAGTAAAGGAGACTATGACCTCCCCTGATCTAGATGAGAATCCCTTCATGATAAGGTGGGCAATGTAGAAGGACTTCCTAACTACTTTAGCTACATGGGTGTCGAATGACAGACTACTATCAACCTGGGTCCCCAGGTCCCTGATAACTTCTTCTGTGCTCAGTGGATTGCCACCTATTTGGTAGCTAGGGGTAACCTTATTTTTCCCAAGGGTATGACTATGCATTTTGGCATTTAACTTTAGGCCGTGGCTCTGGCACCAGTTATCCATTTCTGTGAGACCCTTCTGAAGGATATCTGTGTCAGATGTGTTTTCTACTATGGCCTAGTTTGCAGTCATCTGCAAACTTTGTCAGCCATAACCCTCCTGTGTTTGCTTGTACTGAAAAGTAGATGCCAAACAAGAGTGGTCCCAGGACTGAGCCCTGTGGGACACCACTTGTGACAGGCTTTGAGTCTGACATGGCGCCAGCAACTCTGACCCTGTGGGTTCTGTCACTCAGCCAGTTTGCAACCCATCTTGTGATGTATGGGTTAACATTTAAGCTGATGAGTTTTTCAATGATACCCGAGTGGGTATTGTATCAAGGCCTTAGCCAGATCGAGGTAGGCTGTATGGACTGCCTTTCCCTCATCAATGGCTTTGGTGACTGTTTCGAAAAAGTCAACCAAGTTTAAAAGGCATGATCTGCCTTTGACAAAGCCAAACTGGGTTGGATCCAAAGTCTGCAAATTCCTATGTCTTTATTTATGAGGTCCATTATGATCCTCTCCATGGCTTTGCAGATAAGGCTTGTCAAGCTAATGGGCCGGTAATTTCCAGGGTCTGTGGAGGCACCGCCTTTGTGAAGTGGGACCACAGTTGCAGTGCGCCACTCTCTGGGTACGTATCCAGAGGTAAGACTTTGATTAAACAGCTGTCCTAGCTGTGGGTTTAATTCCTCATTGAGTTCGTGGAGCACACAGCCGGGACACCATCGGGTCCCATGGATGCTGTGTTTCTTGCTTTGGAGAGAGCAGTTCTCACTTGGGCGCTGGACATGTTTGGGGGGATGCACTCATTTGGTATAGATATCTCTCCTTTGGGGAGGGGAGAAGTTTGCACTGAACCTGTCAGCCAGTATGTTGGCAATGTCTGTAGGATCAGTAATCTTCACATCATTTTGAACTAGTTCTGAGCATATCTGGGAGTTTCCTCCTAGGTTTCTAACATAGCTAAAGAAGGCCTTATGATTGTCTTTGAGTCTTTAGCTATTTTTCTCTCAATTTTGCTTTGGATGATTTTATGAGAGCTCTTAGTTTTTACTTATAGTGATCAAGGGTGTCTTACCTTTTAAGGATTTTGCTCTATCTTGTAGTAGCTTCCTCCTTTTGTTGTAGAGTTTGTTTATGGCTGGGGTCCACCAGACTGACGCTTGCCTTTGGTACAAAGAGTCTTTGTTTTGCTTGGGATTGCCTTATCCAAGCAGTCCTGCAGGTGCTGGTAGAAGGCGTTTGTAAGTGATTCAGCGGCTTGAGTATTGTTTTCCGGGCTCGGGGCCTGAAAGGAGACCACACTAGTCTTTAGAAGTGTGAAGTCGGCTTTTGAGAAGTTCTTTACTGTGGTCTTTTTATTTCAGGTGGGGTGGATGAGGACCTCCAGCGAGATTAGTTTGTGATCTGATCTCACCAGTGAGGGGTATACTTCCGTGTTGAACATTGTGCTCCCATGTTCGTGATGATGAGATCAAGTATGTTATCTCCTCTTGTGGGATGGTGACTAGTTGTTCCATGGCATTTGAGTTTATGAATTCCAGGAACTTTTGGGCTAGGGTGTTTGGGCTTGAGTAGTGTTCCCAGTCTATATTAGGGTAATTGAAGTCACCTAGTATGATGGTGTTTGGTGATACATTTATCCCTCTAGTGTTTTCAGGAAGGCCATGTGAGTTTCCTGAGTTTGTGAGGGTGGCCTGTAACATGCTACAATTTGCAGAGCAGTCTTGCCTATGGTTAATTGCACCTGGATGGTCTCCGATGCATCGCGGCATTGCCACTCAGTCTTGAGGTGTGGGTGTCCTTGATGAATATGGATACCCCCTCCTTTCTTGGTATTGTCCGATTTTGGGGCCGGAACGCATGATATGAGGTAAAACCTGATAGCTGGGGTGCTCTCAGGAGCCTTGAACCAGGTTTCTGTCACAGCACAGACATCGATGTTCTCCATACTGAGAAGGGCCTCGAGTGCGTGCATTTTGAGATTTAGACTTCTGGCATTGAGCAGCATTACCCTTAGTTTTTTCCTTTTTGTGTTCTAGGGTGGTAGGTTTAGAATTTGAGCCTTGCCTAAAAAGGCACTATGGGGTGGCAAGAGCCTTTGCCAATATCCGAATCCCAGGGTGACAGGTGCAAGCCGCCCTTGCAAAGCAGCGTGGCTTGTCCAGCATGTCATCCCAGGCAGACAGATACTGGATCCCCTTTGAATGACACCAGTGTTTAAGCCAATTGTTAAAGCTGATCATCTTATCTCTGTATTGTGGCATCATTCTTGGTGAAGGTAGGATACTGCTCAAGGTCAGGGTCATACCTGCCTGGGCTACATAATCAGAGAGCTCCTCAATGTCTCTTTCATGTAGTCCAAGGAGGTACGTCTCAGGTCGCTTACACCAGCGTGACAATGACTGAGTCATATTTGTACCTGCTGTTGAGAGACCTGAGTGCTTGCGTTATGTGGCGGATTCTAGCGCCCGACAGGCAGCTTACTGTGACCTTCTCCTTACTCAGTCTGGTGAGCCGGACATCAGTGTGTCTGACTATGGAGTCACCAATGACTAGTGTGTCTGGCATTGTGTTTGGCCTTAAGGGCTGTGACTGTTTGACACTCTGACTGTGAGGTCTATGTGTTGCGGGTGTTGTGTTCTGAGGTGGTGGTTGTTTGGGTGTCTGCTTTGGTGGCCTCTGCTGTTTTGCAGATTTTTGATCAGAGCCTCCAGTATGTCTTTGTGTGTTTATGTGTATGATTTGAGGTTGTAATGGTACTATGTGAGACTGGGTCTATAGTGTGTGTGGTAACCTTCTCCTCCTGACTGGTCTTGCCAGTCCTATGTTGAGAGAGCTCAGCCTCCAGTTTGGCCGTATAGTTGCATCTCTCGCATGTATTTGTGTTTTGTGGGAGGAGGAAAGGGTTGTTCAGTGTACATGAGGCAATTGAAACATTGCCTCAATATTCCCAGGTTCACCAGCTGAGCAGGAGAGGACACTAGCAACTGATCCCTCGACATGCTAGAAGGGTAGACGAAAAACTTTAAAAAAGATTCCGGGGACGGGTGACCGAGAAATGGGGGTTGCCTTTTGGGGTACTATCTATGACAAGAGTGCCGTATCAAGGTAATAAGTACTGTAGGAGCAAGTGCTAGGTTTAATAGATAGAGAATAGTCTACTTGGAGTCAAGTAGAGTTGATCTTTTAGTTATAGGATACGCTGATTTGATCAGTAGTATAGTTCGAGGGAGGTAGTTTTAAGGGAAAATTTGAAGAGTGGACTTTAGGTAGCCCAATAGTTTAAACCTGCTTAACCGGCACTGCCCTAGTGTGCAACAGTGGCAGCTCCGCTAAATCGCTTAAATCGTGCTAACGCTTAGCTGCTTTATACCAGGGGCTGGAAAAGCTAGAAACTGGCCCAAAACGACCAATAAACTACTAGTTACTGGCTGAAACCTCACAAAACTGGACAAAGGCAGCTCAATGCTTCCCACTCCCACTGGTAAGCAAGGTAGCTTCCCTTCCCCCAAATAAGGCAAGGAAACAGTACACAGGAACTACAACCAAAGCCCAGGAATCAGCAACTCTGAAACTGGACTAAACTAGTAAAGCAGGAAAGCAAGGTAGCTTCCCTTCCCCCAAATAAGGCAAAGAAACAGTACACAGGAACTACAACCAAAGCCCAGGAATCAGCAACTCTGAAACTGGACTAAACTAGTAAAGAAGGAAAAACAAGAGATATTTTTTTCTTTTTTTTCTTTTTTCACAAAACAGGCAGAAACAGGTACAGCAAACACTTATAAATGCTATGAATCAGCTACTACAGCTTACACAGAAGAATTTGCTACAAATACAGTCAAATAGTAACAAACAAGGATTCCAAGTGCAATATTAAGTTAAATGCAGTAAAAACAGCTTCAATGTAACAGAAAGGCAGGCTAAATACAGTTGCTAGGTATTCAGATGTGGAAAGCAACAAAAAATATACTTAGTATCAAGAAAAGTCGCTTATTCAGCTCTCTGCAGCCTGGATTACTCTGCTGGCCCACGTGAAGTCAAAGGAGTAGGTACAAGCTGAAAGTTTTATACCAGGGGCTGGAAAGCTAGAAACTGGCCCAAAACGACCAATAAACTACTAGTTACTGGCTGAAACCTCACAAAACTGGACAAAAGGCAGCTCAATGCTTCCCACTCCCACTGGTAAGCAAGGTAGCTTTCCTTCCCCCAAATAAGGCAAGGAAACAGTACACAGGAACTACAACCAAAGCCCAGGAATCAGCAACTCTGAAACTGGACTAAACTAGTAAAGCAGGAAAACAAGAGATATTTTTTCTTTTTTTTCTTTTTTTCACAAAACAGGCAGAAACAGGTACAGCAAACACTTATAAATGCTATGAATCAGCTACTACAGCTTACACAGAAGAATTTGCTACAAATACAGTCAAATAGTAACAAACAAGGATTCCAAGTGCAATATTAAGTTAAATGCAGTAAAAACAGCTTCAATGTAACAGAAAGGCAGGCGAAATACAGTTGCTAGGTATTCAGATGTGGAAAGCAACAAAAAATATACTTAGTATCAAGAAAAGTCGCTTATTCAGCTCTCTGCAGCCTGGATTACTCTGCTGGCCCACGTGGAGTCTGTTCTGGTATCTATTACATTCTCTGACAGTCCCTTGTAGGTAGAGTTTTTTAATTAAGTACTGATAAATATATATATATATATATATATACATATATATATACATATATATATATATATATATATATATATATATATATATATATATATATATATATATATATATATATATATATTCTTGTCTAAATTTCAGGAAAATATACAGAAAAATATACAGAAAAAATGAAGAACCACTCTTTATTTTTCAAAAAAAGAAAAACACATTTGGAAAAATGTATTTTCCCTAAATGAACCAGAGCTTAGAATATGATATATTAAATACAGAGAGGAACCATGGGAAGGGTGTTGTGTTACACACCTATAGGGACCCCAGTAATATTCATCTGTAGTCGTAAAAATGTCAGGATGCAGTATTACTTTTTTTATATAGGTAACATTTACATTTTACAATACGTCAGCTCAACAGAAACTAACTATAACACTTCAGTTATTTTAAAAACACTGATCAAAAAGCTTAGAAATGCAATACGTTCTGGGATAGATACAGTCTTAAATTGGAATTGTCATACGGTTGTACCTAGAGTACATATTCGCAACATATCCAAAGACTCAAGCAGCTCTAGGCCACTTCTCATCAAGAAAGGGGAAACAGGCTATTCTTACACAAAAAATATTATTAATGGAGAAAGAAATGAATTTTCAATTATTGCCGTTAACAAAAAAATGAGTCATGAGGTATATTGAATACAAACTTTAAAATGAGTCAATGTTTACCTTACATGAAATATTTAACATTTTTATGCTGGCGTAGTTATTCTATGATAAAGTTAAAAGTTCTAGGTTTTATATACTTTTAATGAGGCATTTTTTTAATTGTTAGGTATGGTTTACTTAATAGTACCAGTAAAATGCATGCCCTGTATCATGTGTTTAGGGTCAACTGTTGCATTTCTTTTTGCTCCGTAGGGAAAATAAACTGGTAGGCAAGCAGGATACTGAGGTCGACATGATAACTAGTCAACTGGGGCAGATGCCATGGGAAAACATTTTATCAT